>NC_138957.1:24207500-24507500 GCF_965226115.1 Aulonocara stuartgranti
CATTTTCCTAGCAAAATATAAAGACACGAGGAGCAGCTGAATACTTTTTTTAGCAGTACTATATATTTTTATTAAATCTCATATCGAACTAATACCAAAAGACAATTTAAGTTTTAAATAATATTTTTTATACAAACATTGCTCCTTTTTTGTTGTATCTGTTTGCATCCCACCATCTAGGAGTCTATACACTGTTATTTAAATGATTTATAAAATCCTTATTATATTCTATATAATTGCTTTCTTGTTGTAGTTATCGGACGGTACAGAACAAGTAAGAAGACAGTGTTTGGGAAGATTAAATACAACAGCTCCCCGTGTTTTTTGCACGTCTCAATAAATCTTAATGTTGTCGCTGTCTTTTCGCTTTTCATTAAAACACTTCACTAAACTGCTGTCTGATTTATTAACAACACCAGTACCCTGTCAGCTGAGAGAAAGCAAACACTTTGTCAAGCAAGTCTTTAATGAGGCCCCCAGTCAGGCTTTTAACACACATTAGACCTCTAACTTACATCAGACCTCTAACTCTGCCTCTGTGTCATCCTCTTAATTTAGAAAAGCCATTTTGAAAATTAGATTACCATTAGCACCACCTAAAAGCTATCCATAAATACTAATGCTTTTTTTTTTTTCCAAAGCGAGGAATCCAACAACAATTTAATTAGGGGCCACCGGGAACTCACGGTCATTTGATCTCAGTTTCTCCTCGGGTGCTCTGGGACATATCTGTTCAGCTGGGGTGATGAACTGTCCAGGTGCATGGGACAACAGATCTCTCCAGGGTAAAGTCACCGGTGGGAGATGTAAACATTATTCACGCGGCTGTAAAAAAAAAGGAACACACTGAAGAGCAGCTGAGAAATAAACATCATTCTTTGGGAAAAAATGGAAGTTATTCTTAGGATGGTGGTGTTTATGTTTATCCGCATCAGTGTTAATAGTGTGAGTGACAATCTGCGCGTGTGCCAGAGGGCTAGATCCTGTTTCTTCTGCTAATGGAGACTACAATATGGAAGACTTGAGGCTAGTCGGGTTTTATGTCAGGTGTTGCAAAACATTTGAAATGTAACAAGTTTGTATTTTCAAGGATACTTTATCTTGAGAATGACTTTGTAAAACCACCCTCGCTTCTGTTATTACATGGTCTACATGTTTATTGCTTGTGACTGTCATAAAAAGGAGCTGCAGCACAAGTAGGGGTGAATGATGCAACTCCATTATGTTTTATTAGCTTTTTAATGGTCCAATAATCACGATCATGAGCCCACAAAGAAAGCTTCACAAAAGTCTCAGAGTTACTTTTTCTGAACAATTCAGTGACATATGGGAAAAGCCACATCTGGAAGATTTAAAATATATGTTTAGAAATTAGCCGATTATAAAACTTAATGCATGACTTTCTGTGCCCACTAAGTGCCACTGGAGAACACCCAGTAATCATAAGTCATGTTGCTGTAGAGCTTAAAGTGAAAATATCGCTAATATCTAACAATGTTTATGATGATAATGCTACTTTCCTGTCACCGCTAGGTGGTGCTATGTCTGTGAGTCAATGTCAATGACTAAATAAAAGAACTGACCAATGATTATGACAATGACTGTTTTCTACAGTCACTGGTCAATACCGACATGTAGATGTCTCTAGACCTGGACTCTATCAAGCTTGTGAAGCTTGGGACAGATGAGTTAGAAGAACAGACGAGTGAGGCAACACGAAAAACTCAAAAGCATTACAACTTAGCATCACCAAAGTCTGATGAGTAAACTGATCAACTATCATATCAATCTTAATAAATCTGTTGGAGGAGTTTGTTAAAGTTCATCGCCTGAGAGCATGGCATCTTAAATTTAAAATGGTAAAATTGGGTTGAGGGTAAGTCTTGAAAAACCTACAAAGTTTCATCCATGTAAAAAAAAAGTGCATGGACTATTTCATTTATATATTTTAGCCAGTGTGACACAGCCATTTGTTCCTCACCTAAATGTCACACACATAAAGTATGGAAGTCTATCCATGACTGAGAAGTGTGAAAGCAAATAGATCTCATTTTTGAGATCTATTTGGGTAAATAATAAAAAAGAAGCAGACAGGGTCTGCGCACCGTCAGTCTTTGGGGTTTAATCCTGTTTTTGCATTTGGCCCTGCACTTGTTACTGTTAAGCAGACATGACATGATACACACCAGACTACCAAGGTCAGGTTTCTCCATCGCCATGATACAGTGAATCCTGGTGGAATTACCCATGACATGCCACATCATTACATACATCATAGCGTGTGCCGTGTCCTGCCTGGAATACACTGGTGTGGGCAGCGCTGTGAGCGCGTGTGACTCTCAGTGGGAACGGTTGAGCTGGCTTTTCTCAGTGTATCTCCCTGCCAGCTCCTGTTCCGTTCCAGTACTCAGGAAACCTGTCCTCCAATCGAGCAGGCCTGGCAGACACAACACAACAGCCTGTGAGAAGGAGGGGCATGAAAACTGAGAGAATGAGATATTGAAACTTGAAAAAAAGAAACAGAGTGGGATATGCAGAATAAAGCAAAAAATAAAAATAAAGGAAGACAGGGGGTGTGTAGTGAAAGAGTTATTTTTGTAAAAGAACCAGAAAGAAGGGGTGGGTGGGGGCTTTCGAAGCTGATAGGACAGGAGTAGGACCAGACACAGAAAGCTGAGAGGACCACAAATAAAAAAGAAAGGCCTGACAAAGTATGTGAACGAAAGAGGAGAGGGCAAGAGAAAAAATGAGGGGAGGGAGGGAGCAGACAAGGGAAAGAGCTTTAAACAGGGGGTGAAATCAGGAGATTTGCAGGTGCAGCTTGAACAACCAATGACCTTAATGGTGCATTAAATCCAGCTGTTGCTTATCCAGACTTTCCTCAATCCCTCTAACACCTTCAGCTGCACAAAAGCCTGCATGCAGCATCTCAGTTCTCACAATGGTGAGTGAATATATATATATATATAGCAGTGCAAGTAAAAGGAATGAGAAACAAAAGCATAAAGACGGTGTGTGACAGGGATTGGCAGAGACGGTGATTGTTGAGGAGATACTTGGTATTTAAGAGCAGAAACTGCAGTGATTGTGTGACTCCAGCCAGAAAGCAAGGATAAGGCCCATAGATAAAACAGGAACAGTGGTAATGGAGCGTTGTGTTGACTCTATCTCCTTGACTTTGTCAATATTAGCCGAGTGAAAGGTCCAGATAAGAATGTGTGCTACTACAAAGCTATATAAGGATCTAGATTGGTTAGATACTAATTGTGTAATATCTCAAGTGTGTGAAGCAAGCTGGGGAGATTAAAAAAAAAAACGCTAAAAAAAAGCCAGAAGGAGAGAGGAGGGGGCGAGTGTGTGTGGACTGTCAAAATGCTGTTTAAGATAACAATAGAGCCTGGATTCAAAAACAGGAACCCTCTGTTTCCTGAGCTGGAGACTGTAGCTGTGTGTAATGTTGTCATTAGATGTGAGTGTTGATGTGCTTGAGAAAAAGCAAAGAGTGACCTACAGTCCAGTCCATGCACAGATTTCTTTTTTTTTTTTGGTTGGTGACCAAGAACAAGAAGAAGTGATACGTGTCTGGGAATCCAAACAAGGGGCAAAACAAGATGAAATCTCTCAAACTCAGGGTTTTTTCCATGAAAACGTGGGTTGGAAAACAACTTAAAAATTAGTACAGCCTGGCTGGAAAATGCTAAACCAATTAGCAAAGGCTTAGAGCTCATCAACCTCAGATTTACTGATGAAAGATGAAGAATCATCGGAAAAAGCATGGCCCATTTCTCCTTAAACCTCTTCAGGAACTAATTTAATTGCAATATTCATTAAAAAACTTTACAGTGTATTGACTAGAAATGGAAAATTGTGAAGTGTATTTACATTTTTAGTAATAAAACTGAGTTGGCTTTTTTTTTAACCCTCTCAGGCTCAAATTAAACTTTTTGTTGCTAATGCACAACCAAGTCCTGCAGTGGTACTTCTGAGTAAAAAAAAAAAAAAAAACTCAAAATATGTATGTGGGGTAATCAGGTTGTTAGTTTTTAACTGTTGCAAATCGGCAACGCCTGCCTTGAGAAGGTTAATCTACTCTTTTACTTAAGTGTTTAAATGTAATTTATGTCAATGCCACAGCCTTGACGTGATGTCTAGGGGAACACTGGGAGTTACTGGAAATATGGGACCAAGCGCAACAAGGGGAAAAAGCAGCGGAAACACTCTTAAGTGTATTAAAGTATGACTTTTATTTACAGTGAGATAATTAACAAAGACAAACCAAGTGCAAAAAACAAAAGGAAGCAGATAAGTTTCAGAGCCTTCCAAGGCCAAAGAAATAAAAGGAAAAGAAAGCCCACAACGCCTAGGGAAACAAAACTCAGTTGGTCTATGGAATCAAATCGTTTCCGATGTTACCACAAAAACATGAGAAGAAGAAAGCAAGAAACAGATTGCCTCCCATGAGTTATCAAGTACTCCGGGGTCATAACAGGATACTTGTCAACAAGCTCAACAATAGATGGCACTCTGAGGATGAGTGGGACATGATGTCCAGCCCCAGTGATGGTCTGATGACCTTTTAGGCGTGGGTGATCCAGGCACTGGGGTGTGGCTGACAACCCTGAAACACAATGAGAGCAACATCGCTCGTCCAAAGAGAGGTCAGAAAAAGTGTTGTCCTCGAGGGTAACACTTCGAGTATTAAACTTTAGATGTCAGAAGTCTCATAAACAAAAAGTAACAAAAAGAAATGCTAAATGGCTAAATGCTAAAATGCTTACAGCAGAGCCTCCAACTCTATATTAGATGTTCAGTGAGGAGCACCACCATAATCCTCTCTTTTGTTAGATTTTGAGAGGCACGGAGCGAGAGAAGAGACTTGTTATATTTTAAGCTGACAATAAATGAAATGAAATGACCTGAAAGAAGAATCAGATGAAGAACAATTTTTAGCTAGGTCTTCCTGCCACTAACAGTCACTGTTACCCGTCACCACAACCTGAAGCTTTAATGTCTTTGTTTTTGAACAGTTTTCAGTCACATCTTTAGGCAGATACGTGATAGATCGAGTTTCAAGTGTTAATCTTTACATCGTGTATAATGGTTTCAAGTCTCAGTGCAACAAGGTGTGTGTTATCCCAATAAGACCATTAGTTTAGGCCTGTGTTGATGTGTCCTTAAACAAAGCTACTTCTCGGTTGTCTCCTTTGTTTTCGGCTTCAAACGGCACCTTTGTGCCCAGATGGATCATAACGAGTGAAGCTGAGTTTGTCTGCTAACTTTAAAGTTTAAGAAGAGGCTCTTCCGACAGTTGAGGTGGCTATGAATCAAAGTAGGGGCATCAGGGTGGAGGACCCGGCTACCCTTCTCATCGGGTGTCCTGGACTTAAAGTGGGACTCCTGAAGGTTTTGACATTGATAAGCACACAGCTCATAAATACCCTTGAGCCGCGATCATTATGGACAGCCAGGGCCTGTATTAAATTGCAGACATAATAGTTGTGGGATCCCTGCGCTACTTAGGGCCCACTTAATGAAGTCTCGGGCTACTCCGTTGGGTGTAAGGTCAGAGTGTGGTCAAGTGTGACCATCCTTAACCATGTGAGACCAGCACTTGCCCTCGGTGGCCCGAGTAAAGAGACACACCTGTTTCAGCTGCTGCTGTGATGGCAGCAGTGAAACAGTGGAGGAATGTGGCCCCCACCCTTCACCCTTCACCCTCCACCTCCCACGCCCCCCCATTCCCTCTTCTCCTCTCTCTCCACGCTATCAACGCTGTCCTAATGAATCTCATCACACAGCCTGCGTTTGTCCCACTAGTGCTTTGTTTGTTGACCTTTATAAGACGTCATTACTTGTTATCTTCATGTGTAATTCTGCCCCATAACACAACCCCTTCAGCCACATTCATAGGCCACAATATGTGTGTGTCTGTCAATGTGTGTGTGTCTGTGTGAGTGTCTGATCAAATGCTTCTTGTCAGTGTAACAGCCATTAACAACGGGCATAAGCTTGATGATGTCCCCTTCCTCCCTCCATCCATTCTCTCCTCTCACCCTGAAACACAGTGTCCTTTAGGATTACCGTTATTGACAGTGGAACTAATTGGCACATGGCTATGAAAGTTCCCCCACCCACCCCCCGGCCATTTTAAATTGGACTGCACAATTTCCTTCAACATCTGATAGGCAAGTATGCCCACAGGACCTGAGGAGGTATTGATTATAAATGTATTAATGTGGGTCAGTGCTGTGCACGCAGCAAGGGGCGGATGATGGAGAGCTGCATGTCTAGACTGGAATAAACTGACCTCGTCTTGTGTTTACATAATTGATGGTAATGGCAGGAAGGGGGAATTCTGTCTAGTAGTCCGATCTGCTCACTACATTGTTTTCCCTTGAAAGAGGCGATGCAAACAGCTCTTTGGGAGATGCTTCTGTATTGCTAAATTAAATGCAGCTATAGACCATCAGGAAGACAAAGCGCATTGATTTTAGTGTAGACATGGCAAACTTTATTTCACTATACTGTATTAAGGAGGTCTGGGATAAACTGAAACAAGCATTAAATAGGCAGATCTGCCAAACTGAACATCAAGTTAAAGACAAAAAACTAATTACGCCCAGTCGATGGATGCAAGCATCACTGACTGCATTCAAGATATCGCTTTTGGTGTCTCATTATGCAGAGAATGACCTTTCTTGTTTCTTTTCTTGCTTTGCATGAATGGGGAAATCGCATAGATTTGGTCATCCAAGCATAAATCCATACGTTATTGATTTACTCTACAAACTAATTATGCATTTATAGCAGCTACAGAGTTAAGCTATTGCGCGGTACGCCAAATGTAATCAGCGCCTGGCGCTTGAAAGGTGAAGTAAATAATTTATTTCACATTTACAGGTCAGTTTTGCAATTGAAACCACACAAAGATACGCCATTGTTGATGCCGCTGGTGACTGCCATTGACCTTATGTTGAAATGCTACAGGTCAAGGATTGGAGGACTATGGATTTGGGGTGGGAAGTGGCAGCTCAATGAGGCCACCACATCAGACAGGCTGTCTGTCTGTCATTACCCATAAATGAAGTTGATTGGGTCAGACTGCTGCTCTGCAGTCATGCCCATCTTGACACAAGCCATATTGCCCCGCCACCCCTCTCAACCCAAAGATCACGACTGCTCAACCTCACAGAAATCTGACCCCGAGGCTCCTCCCTGCTCCTTAAGGCACCTGCCAACCTTTCACCCCTTCACTGGGTGAGCATCTGGAAGGTGATGAGGCACAGAAACGAAGGCCAGGGTGGGCTGTTGCAGGGTGGTAACAGATAGCCCTAAGGAGTCATTAGACTTCAGAAAGCTGGTCCTATTTGTTTTCACAGATTAAATACCTACTCCCCCTTCTCTATTACATGTTTTGAGTGTGTCTGTTGGTATTACTTCCCACGTCTCCTTCTTTTTGTGTTTTTTCCCCCCTTCATGTCCATCTTTCTTTAACAGTGCACACACAGATCAGACAGGCTATGATGTGTGCACAGCTGGTCTTGACAGAGCCGTCCAGGAAACGTGTGGTTTACAGATCCCCTGTTGACACGCTGATTTGAATTGCCTTTTTCCTTTTCAGAAACCTGGAATTTTTACTGTGCAGGGGACATTGAGGTCCGACTCAGCATGTTTGACCATGGTGGAAAACCAATCTCAGTGTGCTGCGTCCTGACTGACTGACTGATTTACTGAGTGGATATGTCACAGTGCATACTGTAAAGCTCAATCCAAAATCTTGATTTCTTACCACACATGCACTGGCCCCACACCTGCTCACACCATTTGTTACAAAGATTCTGTACCATTAGTTTCTTTAAAATGCTATTCCCACGCCTCGGTTTTATGGAAACAGTAATATCCAAGTTGTTAAGTTACAGGCAGAGACTACAGACATACTAAATCTGAAGCTACGCCATCCTAAAAGTTACACCTTAGGGCCAAAAGCTATGCAATAAAGTTTGGTTCACTTCACTCACTTGATTGAAAAGACAGGATTTTAATGGTTCTAACCAGTGAACCATTCTTTTCAGGTTAGCGTAAAATCAATCTGCAACGTGAGGCATTCACATTGTTGGTTTAAGAGGTTAGAGTGATAGTTCAGCATTATGCAAAATACAGTTGCTTACTTTCTTGTCAAAAATTAAACTAAAAGATCAAATTTTGTGTCTAACAGGAGGAAACAGCCACTGTGTATACCAGAGGTTTCCAGGGGTGTCATATGTGTCAAACCCATTTTAGTTCATGGGCCACATGCAGTCCCAGTTCACTGGCCTGTAAAACCCATGCATAATAATATGTATAAAATAATAATGATGATAATAAGACGAAAAACCTTGAAAATTTCCCCAGTGGAATGAAACATTAAAAAGCCCACATTTAATGAACCAGCTTTTTACAAAACAGACGACGAACAGCCTGAAGTGTCTCATTGAAAACAAAATACTCTAAGCTTAATTCAACAGTACATCTCAGTTTTTTCACATTTGCTCATCTTCACATGAAGTAGGCCACTTAGATCCTAACAACAACCAAATTTTACATCTTTATGAGTCAAATAACTTTTGTCAACATCTTTCAAAACTTGTAAAATTACCCAGACATTCCCAACCTCTGCAGTAATGCTGCAATCACCTAATTTTCAGCAATAGCATTCTCTTCCTTTGAAGTGCTGTAATTATTAATGACTTTGCTGCACTTTTACACATTGCAAACCCATGCGCTGGGTCCAATTGGATCCTTTGGCAGGCTGGCTCTGGCTCCATATGTTTGAGGCTCCTTCTCTAAGGAGTCACTACTTCTAGCCAAGAAAAAGCTTCAGCTTTATATTTAACAGACGTACATGGGAGTGGTAACTCTTAACATCTAGGCCTGTAATGTACAGTATCATGCCAAAAACATGCTAGTTGTAGGGCTGCGCGGCGTATGTGTCACGCCTTCCACTACACACTCATTGCATAATGCTAATTGTATCATTCAATTGAGAATACAAAGCTTAGTAAACAAATCCAATAGAGTGGGATATGCCACCGGAGTGTAAACATTAAATTGACTTAGCCCTGTATCTTCCCTCACAATTGCAGTGCAGTGGGTTACAGTGGCCATATGGGCTCTGTCAAGCATTACTGTCACCCCTCATTTAGAATAGTGAGGAGAGATGGCCCTGCTATGCCCCTCAAATCCTCTTAGCCAACATTTAGCTGATTGATTTTTTCTCCCCCTCCTACCTCGATTTAGATCATCAATGCGATAAAAGCAGGAAGTTGTATATTATGAATTCCATTTCGTCTCATGTGGAGATGGATGGACGGGTAAAAGGAACATAAATGTTTCAGCAATCACTGCGTCTGGAAGAAAAATATCCAGGCAGCGTTATTAAATTTAAAGGCGGCGCAAACTCAGTAAAAGAAGCGAATGATCTGAGTGTGATTCAATCCTTTCGGCAAATAACCTGTGTCACATGGAGGAGGACTCGTCGCCTGTTGTGATTGCATATATATAAAAAGTTTGTCCGGTTATTTAAGAATAAATGTACTTCTTCAATTACATAAAAGTTTTGCTGCTGTGTTTTAGTGGGAGCTGGCAAAATCAACTTTGAATCACATGCGCATTATAATGATGTCTTTTTAAAAATTATTCACCCCCCTGTCTGTTTAATTCTTAGTGCCGGCCTCCATCACAAAGAACCATGGTAATAGTTTTGACTCAGCAGAATAGCATTAAGTCGGTTCCTCTTAAACAATGTATTCCCCTTCAGGCTATAGAAACCACTCTGTGCATTAAACAAACATCTCAGGCCTCTTGAACATGACGTTCAGCTCCATGTTGGCTGGGTTTGGGGATTCCAGCAGACCGAGTCCTATGTGTTCTCCAGATGGCACCACACACTGTCTCTCACAGATTGTATATACCCCCGAGATCCCTCATAAATTCAAATGATTGCCTCCTCCCCACCCCCATCCTCTCCCCTTGAACTATACTAAATGATGATCATGGAGATTATGTATTAGTAATTCCTGCCAGGTCTTTAAAAGAATGCCCATGCTGTGTGCTTAATACTCAAAGGAGGGATTATGCAGACCCCTACATGTGGTGTTGTGGCTGCATACCTCCAGTCAGACTAAACCCAATCTGTTACAGATTTGGACTAAAAGAAGAGAGGTGCAGCAAGCAAGCAGGGGGGTAGGTGGAAGGTTGCGCAGGCCATATTCATACTTTACAGTACATTCCACTTCTTCTATATCATGGGGGATCAGAGCTAAATCTCCCTTTGGAGGTTGTATTTTTATCTGTGTGCATAAGGACGTTAAAAAAAAAGAAAGAACCTTGGCTTGTGTCAAGGCTATACGCTTTATTATTTTTCTCTCAATCTCTCTTTTTCTCCTTCATTTTTTATTTTCCCTTTGTGGTCGAGGCAATCCCAAATCCCCATACAGCTTCCCCTTGAATGTGGGTCCAATTAAACACATATGTGGATTTTCATATTGAAGCTCATAAAAGGTAAACGGCAGTGATTTACATTACATTTACATAAGGAATGCTAAGTGCCTGCACATGTGAGGTGTTAATACATCTATCAAAAGCAGATGGTCATCTCTATTCATTGCTCTCACCCCGATTGTTTCATTGACCAAAAGAATCTCATGAGCAGGGATGTTATTTTCGAAACATGGAAAAAAACCATAAGCATATTATTTGTTATGAGGAAAGGGCAAACATCTAAACATTTGGAAATATCTACCAAGTCACCAGTCTGTTTCAACCAACAGGTGACGTCTTTTTTTGCTTTATCAGAGTAAACTCCTGTCTTAGTCACTATGTTAGCAGCAGCCTGGGTCTAAAGGGCACGTACAGAATGTCTGTTATAAGTTAACTTTTTATTGCATTTGTGTAAACAGTAAAATTTGATTTACTGGTACATCCTACACATCCTTTACAGCACATAATTCCAAGAGATCGTTTGGCAATGAATGCTTTTTCTGTGGAGTTCGGGAACTTGGCATGAGTGATCCGGTTAGACTTTATGAGTTAGATCAGCCAACGTGTAAAGGTTTGTGTGCTGTTAAGTGAATGATTTAATGCCACAGCTATCAGTGGCCAAAGTGTAGCAAATCATTAGAGGTGTAATGGTTTAAAGTCCAAAGGCTGCTCTCTGGTTGTGTCCTCCCATGTGCATTTGTGTTTCAAGATTTTCAGGCCACTTGTGTACATTGAATGTGAGTTGGCATCAGTTTGGCCCCTTAACAAATAGATGAATAATTTGTATTATGCTAAACAACCACATGTAGATATATGCCACAAGTATGCTAATGTGGTAAGCTGCGAATTTTAAACATGTTCATTTTAAAATTCATATTTAAATCCTTGCCTTTACTAAAGTAGCTTCGCATGACTTACACTTCTAAACGATCCGTCTTAAACCGAGACTCGGTCTGAAACAAACTGCTACTCTGTCTTTATGCCAACTTTCCTCTGATTGGCTGCCCTTCAAAAATGGAGAGCTTGAACACCATGTGGGTGGGGTGCCGTGTTCAGACAGAGAAATGCGTCCAAGATGACCATTTTATAGAGATTATCCCCATTTTTTGACATCATACAGATCCATCCATCTTCTTCCACTTATTCAATTCAGGTTCGTGGGAGGCTGTTGCCTAGCTCAGGTGTAGTAGGGTGAGAGTGAGAGGTTGTACACCTTGGAGAAGTCGCCAGTTTGTTGCAGGGCAACTTGAGACAGACAACCTTCAAACTCACCATCACACAAGCGGTCATTTTAGAAACACTTCATGTAGATCCAAGAGTAGAAAAAACTCTGAAAGAGTTCTGTGCCCCTCACCCCAACTGGTCATACAGATGGCCATCCCTCCCAAAGCCTGGTTCTTCCCTAGGTTTCTACAATATAAAGCACCTTGAGGCAACTGTTGTTGTGATTTGGCGCTATATAAATAAAACTGCATTGAATTGCACTTGGTTGATAGCAATTACTTGTATACATAAGCTGGCCTCATAATTTGATTTGTTTAATAGAAGCATCCACAACTGTAACAGGACATGTATGATGGAAAAAAAGGAAAAGTATAATAGGTCAACTTTAGAGATCGCTCACAAAGAAAGCAGAGCAAACTTGGTTTGTTAATTTGTTATTTATTTAATTCAAGTGATCAAACCTGTGGCTCTCTATTTTTTTTAAAACTAAGTTTGACAATTCCTTAATTCTTCTTCATCACCTTCATCATCATAATATTTTCTTTATATGGCAAAAAAAAGAAAGACAAAGCAAATATTTATCTTTGTATTTAAGAATAAGGTTAGCAGCACATTTCAGTCATTTGTTTACCAGTATCACATACCAAATAATATATGGGGAACATCCTCAGTGATTCTCCTTTCCAAATAAATGTATTCAGACCATTACAGTAACTGCGTGTGTCTCTAGTGCTTTGCTCAGAGACGGAGTACTGCTGCCCCCTAGCGCTGAAACGGCGCCAACGTTTCACTGCCGGAGCACAGTAAAGACGCCGATTGAATTCTAACAACCACGGCAACACAATGAAACAGAAGGTGAGTCTGTAATAATTTAAACAATTTGAATTTATTCAGTGTTTCCTTCCTTAATCCATTTTTCTTTTGCAAACATTCTGTCAGCAGACGAAGTTTACACGTTAATCTTCTGGTTTCTTTTCATGAGAAGCGCTGCTCATTAACTTACAATCAAGCAAGGTTGGGGGAAAAAAATCCAAAGTATTGTGTGCGAGAAAACAAGTTTTCACTATCTGCCAGTCGGTGCCGTTATCAGTCAAGCCACACGCCCCCGTGAAAACAGGGAATTAAACACCCAAATGCACACACATACACTCACGCACACACACAGACAAACATCAGACTATTTGAAATCCAAAACAGCGATGCACAAACAGAAGTGTGGAAACTAGTGATTAGCTGTGCAGCAGAGGTATAATTGGAGCCTCTAATTACAGTATTGCCTCATTGTTCCTCTCTACCTCTAATTTACCACATTTACATCCCAGAAAAACAATCACTTTGGTTGGGATCATAATGGCTGAATGACTAGCATTAGCTGTGGTTAAACACAGATTTAGTTATAGATGCAATAAAAGCTCTTTTGTATTCACATAATGTTCATATCTCTGAAACAAAAGAGAACCATTAAGGACACGAAATGACAGAATAAAAGCTTCTACATGAAAGACGACACTGTGTGAAGCTATGTATACATTAGCATTATAAATGTATGCAGTATAGCCTGGCTACAAGTGCAAGCATCAAAGATATAATTACATATCAGGTGCTGGATAGTCCAGACACTACTTAAGCAGTAACTCTTGCAAAACTGCATGTAACAAAAATGTAAGAAACATAATTACATTGCATATTTGTTGCTATAGAAACATTTTCTTGTAGAAGAAAATTAAATACAAACCAAAGTCGCTGAGATGTCTAACTTTTCGCTCTAGCTTTGTAAATACTTCACAAATTAACCAAATACATTCCCGATTACCAACTTCAGATCAGCCATTATTTAAATTGGAAACTCGCGGCTGGATGGTCACCCGTCTGACCGGAGTCTGATCTGCGTTGCGATTGGCTACCAGCTCTTGAAGCTGTAGAGCCCCTCCACCAATGAAACAGAAAGCGGGGCACACGGGGCCGGTGCAATCCACGTGGCCTTCCCAAAGAGGCCGCAAGGAATGGGCATCGTAGAACGTGACGCGCCCTTTCTCAAAGTCAAGGCACACACCGAGCCGGGGCGGCAGCGGGTAAGTGAGGCCAGCGGGCGATGAATGGCCGTTGCTGTTGGTGTCCCGCTGTTGATGGTGGTAGCTGTGCTGCGGCAGGTAGATTTTACCCATCCCCATAGTCAGAAAGCAGAAGGGCGGCGCAGAATCCAGGGCATCCTCTGCGCCGCTGTCATGGCCGCTGTCTGGGTCGTAGCTGCAGAGAGACAGAGCGAGCTCTTAAGTTCTTTTCTGACCACCGGCTTTCTTTCTTTAAACTAGTTTTTGTGGTGTTGCAGTCACAGCATGTGTGACAAATGTTGGCAGGTGGAGTCAAGTATTTAGAGCCTCCTACTTTTTGCACACCTAAGATTTTGTTTATACTAAATTAAACCTAATCTGTAATCCTATTTGAAGAGTGGATCCTAAATACACATAAATAAGCATTAATATTGTAGTAAATCGTAATTTGCATGATCATCACTGCTGGAGTTAAAATCTATTAGGCTGGATCTGGAGCTGTCATATTTTCTTTGCTCACCGGGGACTGGCCATGTCTTGTGGAAGGTGAAACCACTCCTGCAGTTTGGATTCCAGGCCCACTCCCACCTGTTCCAAAAAGAAAAGAGAAACAACCATTGTGTAATTGATAAAGAACTTATTTTTATAGCAAACCTCATTTAAGTTATCCAATTTTGTCCTTATTTTAATTAAGTGGATGCATTTTAAAGAATGGATTAGCCTTTTTCTTAAAACAATAGGAGTAACCATTGAAGCTCTTTTCTGAACTGAGCAGCTACCCTTGATTAAAAACCTGGAAACTATTCTAATGCTCATCAGACAATATCTTTATTAATATATACGAGGTATCAAAACCCATCATTAAGAATACATGGGAAGCTGTTGTATGTCGCCCTTATTGGGGTAAATAAGGGTGACATATTTGATATGTCAGCCTTTTTGATATTGGCTGGGGCCTTTCTGGTACTCAGACGTCGTCCCAAGTAAGTTAAGTTAATTGGCAATTCTAATTTGTCCATAGGTGTGAAGGGTTGTCTGCCTCTCAATCTATGGCAGCTGGAATCTGCATTGAGAAAATAAATGATGTAGTTAAAACTCTGGAGTTTATATTACCTTTAAATAGAGCCATGGAGAAAAAGAGAATTACAGTTATTAGGTATATTAGTTTCAGTATAGTTTGGGTTATTTCACAAGCTGGAACCATTTCCTCATTTAGATTCGACAGCATTTCTAATAGATAACAGCAGATGGCGTAAGCATGAATTGAGGCTGCACTTTGGGGAAAGCCTCAGAGGGGATTGGCTGCGACTCCTAGACAAGGCAGATCCCCATCTACTAATGAGAGGTAAATAAATTGGAAAAGGGAGCAAGGGTGAGGCACGGAAATGAGAACAAACTGCTTGTAGTCCGCGTGGTGGGTTTATGTGTTCTCTGGGTTCGTGTCACTATTATAAGTGGATTAGGGCTCATTTTAAAAAGGAAGGCGGCAGACAGTGTGTTTAAATTCACACACATTCACACACACTTTGTCATTTCATTCAAACATTTCATTTTGGTTGAATGAAATGACAGAAGGCTGATCTTACATTGTACCAAATATGATGAAATCACACTTTAACTTCATTAACATATCATTCCCATTGAACCTTCCTCACACCAACTCTGAGGACATTTTAAATTTAGATTTTATGATTTTTTTAATACCCTTAAAGCCGTACATCTCGGACCTCTGGGTATCACACAGGCCAGTTTGTACTTTGAGATTGTTTGGACAAAGAGGCCATTTGTCTGTTCTAGTGCTCTTCTTCAAACTAAAATAGAAACTGTTAAAAGGTAGTTTGCAGTCACGACACAAAAACATAAACATAAAAACACAAATTTTATTTTCCTTGAGTTTCACCGACCACATTTGTTTTTATTAGTCTTTCTTAATCTGATGACCTGTGGCCTTAAGCAGTGCTCAAATTTGGTACTTTTTTTAAGAAGATTAAAGCATTTTTAATCTGGAATATTTAGGTTTTTTTTTTAAAAAAGTCTATACTATACTCTACACACAGTAATGGGAATATTGACCTGGCAGTACGTTTTCATGAAATGCTCAGTTCAATTCAGTTTTATTTAAATGGTGCCAAATCACAAGGACTTAAGGCACTTTATATTATAAGTATAAATCCTGCAATAATATGGAGAAAACAGAAAACCCCAACAATCAGATTAAACCCTATGAGCAAGCACTTTGTCAACAGTGGGGGGGCGGTGGGGGGCTGAGGGGAGGAAGACAGAACAGAGACACTTTGCGGAAAAAAAGGCAAAGATTAATAATAACCAATGATTGTTGAAATGTGTGCACATGAATTCACTTGCCTTCACAAGGTAAGACCCAGGCTCCACTGAGCATGCCCAGTAGTGCCGTCCTTGTGTAATGGCTACATCCCCTACAAGTAGGTCAGAAGTCAGGTGACAGGAAGTTAGGGCGTGGTCGGCAGCCTGCAGCAGAGAGAGACCAGGAACGCTGCGGGCACAACGCTGCTCTTTGCTGACCACCAGGCGGTCGGCGTGGAGACCCCAGCGAGAGTCCAGGTAGAAGTTAAGCACTGAGAGGAGAGAGTGTGACAGAGGACACAGCAGAGGGAGGGGAGAGAAGAAGAGAATGGAGGCAAGAAAGAGGGAAAATTGAGAAAACAAAGGGACAGGTGCATACAGAGATGACACATGGGGGTTTTAGAAGTGACAGGAGGTGACAGACAGATTTACAATCAGAAAACGGCAAAGAGAAAAACAGTGAGGAGAATAAGAAGCAGCTGAGAGGAGAGCCAAGAGGGAGAGGACCACAGAGTAGGCATGCACCTCCTTCCACCAGCACTGGAAGAGAAAAGGACACTGGTCCACACAATGCACTGATGACTCAGGAAGTAAAATACAGAAGCTTTGGCAGCGTTAAGTGCAGTATTTCCACAGGAAGTACAGTGGGAAGATATGCAATAGCAGGAAGGAAACAACAGCCAACAAGGACACGAGGAATTCAACAATCACTCAAATCGATGGTTAAAAAGCCCTAGATCTGAATCAGATCCATGTTGTTAAGCCTCAGGTCTTAACAAACCGCAAACCTCATCAGCACTCAGAGAGATTTCGTTACAGGAGCTAAAGTGGGAGGCGGAGGGATGAGTGGGTGTCTAAGCAGGGGTGGAAGAACAGAGGATGTGTGGGATGACCGTAAAGAGAAACAGGGAAAAGACCAAATAATTTAGTGGTATGGGGTACAGAGATTTGGTGAGAGGATACGTATGAGTGCACTTCTTACGTTCTGTAGGAGGCACGTAGTTTGGCAGCGTGGAAGTAGCACAGTTGAGGATGACAAGTAGAAAGCTGTGAAATGGAAATAATACATGAGAGAAAGATGAGGAAATAAAGAGTAAGAAAGTGAAGATGATTCAAAAGTGAAGAGAGAGAGACAAGTGGAAATAAGTGAGAAAGGAAAAATTGGAATGACAGAAAAGAAAAGAGAATGGATTTTTAAGCATTTCACCACAGCAAGCATTCCAATGCTTTCATTTTAAATGAAAAAACAAAAAATGGGTGCGATGTGGTGAACGTGTCAAGTGTGTGTGATGCATTTTACACTCAACAGAGGGATAAACCATCCAAATTCATATCTCCTTTCATAGTAATTATAACATATTTGATACTGTCTAAAGACCTTGGGGTCTTGAGGTACAGCAAATGTATTTGGAAGAGTAACAGAGATGCCTGCTGTATTTAGCTACGCTAGTTTAAAAAAAACAAAAAAAAAACACAAAAGACGTTGTGAGCCAAGAACTGTTTACTGGGTGTTTACTCTGGGTATGTTTTCTTACAGTTTTACCTCCAGCATGCACAGTTACTGTGAGCTAAGTTAATGTTGGTGCCAGTTTCTGTGTTTCTGTTACAAGCAACGTGCCTGCATGGCGAGAGAAACAGACAAAATAAATCAGAAAATAAAGTCCAAGTAATAAAGCTTTCACCAAGAAAAGTGGGCTGCGTGTTTACACCGTTTTTCTTGTTTATTTATTTTCTGCAGTTGCTTTTGTTTCAGGTATTAATATTTTCATACTTTTGAGGATTATGGTTTGTACAGTGCACATTGTTAACCCTGCAAGATGTGAATGACACTAAAACACATGCAGTTCATTAAGGTGTGCTAAGAGTCTCCTGACGATTCTTCCATGTTGGGAGCTGGGACTAAAATCAGGTTGGACTGCTCCTTTAAACCAGCTCTGCATAAGAGTCTAACCTAAAGGTGTTCAAGGGAATCTGATCGCAGGTCAGTTAAATTAAACTACTCGTGGAATGTACATAACAAGCAAATTTTTATCACATTATGGCTTTTCAAGTGACTTAAAATGTGACTCTTGTCTAACAAATTTACAGTTTCTGTACAGTGCTGTGATTGTACTGTTGAAGTATTTTCCACCTTCCTGATTTCTTAGTTTCATGCATATTTATCCCAAATGTAATGTTTCAGATCATCAATTGAATTCTAATATTAGAAAAATATTACCAGAGTAAATACAAAATGCTGTTTTTAAATAGTGATTTCATTAATTAAAGTGGAAAAAGTTACCTGGACCTGTATGGAAAAAGTAATTATCTCCCTTGTTAAATCCTTAATTAACTGTGATTAACAACATTTTTTTGGACAGATGAATTTAATTTAACATGTCACACCCAGGCCCGATTGAATCAAGAATCACTTAAAAAGAAGCTGTCTGATAGTGAAGTAAGCTAAAAGATCTGAAAAAGCAACACATTATGCCACAATCTAAAGGAAAAGATGAGAAACAAAATGAGTGACATCTCTCAGTCTTGAAAGGGTTACCAAGGCCATTTCTAAGACTTTGGGCCATCAACAAACCACAGAGTCCTCCTCCACTCTTTAACCAGGGGTGGCCAGCCAAAAAAAAAAGCCAAAAAACATACTGATAATCCCAAAGACTTTTGAGAAAATATTCAGTGGACTGATGACTGAGACTAAAGTTGAACCTTTTGGAAGGTTTTGAAGGTTTGCTGCTCATAAAATCCAAGATAAAACTAACATAAAAGCACTCGTGCAACAGTCAAATATGGTTGTGGTAGTGTGACACGCAAAACCCTCCAATTTGGCAGAATTGAAACAAAAGTCCTCCAGAGCTGGACTGACTGGGAGAATCACTCACTGGCAGGTGTTGCAAAAGCTGGATTGCAGTTCTTGCTGCCATCACAACCAATGACTAGGTTTAGGGGGCAATTATTTGTTCACACATGGCCGTGTAGGCTTGGATAGCTTCCCCCCCCCCCTTGCTGAGAATTAAAATCATCATACAAAAACATGCTTTTTGTATTTGCATCATCTTCGTCTAATACTAAAATTAGTTTGATGATCTCAAACATGTAAGTGTGACATATGAAGAAAACTAAGACAGATGGGGCGAATACTTTTACACAACAGTGTTCATACACAGCATGTTTATTATCAGTTAGCTTGGTGAAAGAGAGATACAATCATAAGGTGATAATTCTGACAAAGTCACAGTGCTTACAGAGGCTGCTTGTGCAGAAAATTTAAAAAACTTTATGCAGGAAACCATCTGAACCTTTTTGAAGCAATGCCTGAAAGTCACTGCACTTTAAACTGGGATGCAATTGCTTGGTGTCATAGTCATGATTATTAATTGGGGTAAATGTTGAGTCGTCAGATAAGATCTCATAAATAAAACATTGACTCCCAAAAATATATATGGTATAAAACTGGTTGTAGTCCAGTTTCAAGGTGTGGTTGCTTTCCCAGGACAATCTGTGACATGCATGTAAACAACCTCATGTAAACAACCTCACGTCAAACTAGTTTGACATGTTTCTGGTTTGTTTTGTTTTTTCCTCAAACAGCCATGTTGTTTGGGTGTGTTTACACTGTGACAAAGTCGTCCTGTTCAGTTGTTAATAAGGACAACTAAGAAGCTCGGTGTGTACCCTCACCTGGTGCAGGCGGGGTGTGCAGGTACACCTCCTCACTGTACTCTCCGTAGCCCGCCTTGTTGCAGCCTCTCACCCGCAGCACGTACACGCTGTCCATTTCCAACCTGTCAATCACAGCGCTGCTTCCACTCACTTCGTCCATTCGCTGCCAGCCCCAGCGTGCAGCAGCCAGTCCTCCTCTGATCCCACCTCTGGACGCTCCTCCTGGTACTACACCACGACGGCGATACTCTACAGAAAAGTGCCAGGATGGTGCAGACTCCGGGGGCAGTCGCCAGCACAAGAACAGCTGGTCGTAGGCCAGACTACGCTGGGTATCGATCACTGGAGCCAAGGGCACTATGGCAATAACATAATGATGAAGTTATGTTATATATGTAATAATAATAATTCTATAACCCACTCGCATGTAGTTGGTATGAAATTATTTAGACAGTGAATGTTTAATTAGAAAGTTAATAGAAAACTTGCTCTTACGCTATTTCATTCGTATCTTTTTTTTTAACCTTCAACTAGAACCCTCCTCACCCTGGATGAAGTTCAACTCTGTCAGGAGTTTAAGTTCTTTGGAGACGTCCAGCTGGAAGTGTCTGAATGATGGATCGGCCGCTAGTGTGAAATGTTGCAGATTCTCAATTGCTTTACTCAGCCTAGTGCAGTGAAAACAGGGAGAGCGGCGTCAGAGGAATCAAAGGCTTTCAGGAGGGACAGTGAGGAAGACTCACAGTTTAAAAGGATGTATGAAAAAGAAAATACATTAATAAATAAAAGATAAGACTGCTTTTAATCTATATTTCTATTATAATAAAAAACATAAGCAGCACATTAGTGACATCCCTTCAGTTTTTATTTCCAGATACTGTGCTGTATGTGGGGCTTTCCATATTTCCTTTCACATATTTACATTTGAACCTAGCCAGGGTGTTCCCTGCCTCCTCTCTGATGGATATTTACTTTTATAATAACAGATGCAACAATAAACTGAACTTTCAAATAATGAGTTAAGGGTATGCACAAATAGTCCCAGTAAATGTAATAAAATAGGCAGCCAGTCATAAGAATGTAGGCTCAAAGGTGCACGGGAGGTAAAACAGCTTGTTACAGAAAGAAAATAACAAAGGGGCTTATTATTATATAAATAAGACTCATGCAAAGCAACTCCAAGAATAAAAATATGGTACTGGAAACTTTGACAATACACACATTTTGTGCTATTCTTTGGATTTACTGACAACACTGCTTATGCTGTTTCTTTATTTGGCAAGATGATCAACATGAATCCTATATTGGAACCAATGAAGTTATGATTCCTATACATTCTAAGGCTGCTTCTTCTACCCTGAAGCCAAACAACACAGAGAAGAATGCAGGAAGAGAAGTCTCTGAAGATTTCCCCTCAAAAAAAGAAAGAAAGCGCTAATCTAAGATCTATTCAAATCAGAGAGTGATTACTTAACGTAAACAAAAAGGAAACCTGTTATGAGTCTGGCGAGAAGCCTGCACAAAACAGGGCTGATCTGTTTCTTTCAGCAGTTCCTGCGTGTACGCCATGAGCCCAGCGTGCTCCAACAAGCCACGTCTCTCCGCCACTTGAGCAGCCAGTGCCTCGCCTCGTTTCTGCCGTGCCCCCTCCAGAGCCTGGGTGAGCGAAGCGTGACGCTCGGCGAGAGTGGCCGTCAAATCCCTGATGCTCTGAGCCAGCTGCTCTCTGGCCGACACGCTGTTTACCTGGTGAGGAAAAAGCACAAAGACAAGTTTGGAGAACTAACACCAGGCTTCTGCTGGTACATTCTTAAAAAGGGTCCAAATAACATTATAAAACACTTTGAGAAAAAACACATTTTTGGAGTTATATAGGTTTGTAATGATATGATTAGGGATGCCAGCTATAGTAGGTAACAGGTTTACTGTAAAAGAGTCAAACAGGTTGGATCATGCATGAAACATGCAGCAGTTGTACATAGTATCCAATCCTAAACAGCCAAGCTGAACAAATACTTGCAGTAGCTGCTGACTGATTTTAATCCCATGTTCTGGGAGATTTTGTGGGCCAGAAGTATTAATCACCTCAGTCTGTGTGATGGAACTCTCCAGCTGGGTAATCTGAGCCAAAACTGTGTCCTGGTTGGACAGAATGTAGTTCATCTCCTTTGTAATCTTCTCCTGTCAAATTAACACCGAATACGTGACACAGAAACAACAAATGCACACAGATTATCAGTTTCACACAGCCACACATCTGCATTATCTTGCACACTATGCTTGTCTAACAGTTAAAGCTGCATTACTGTAGCTTTTTAAACAGCACTGCATCATTTTTATCTTTACCTTCATTGCATTTGGTGGTTGCATTTCAAATGTTAGTGAAGTGCAAAACTATTTTAGAGATCTAGACTAAGTCTAAGTGGTGCAACAATTCCTCCATGATAGCTCAGAATCTCATCTCTGCAGTCTTGCGTGAAAGACTTGGAGCAGAGTCGCTACTTCTCCAAATAAAAAGGAGCGAGTTGAGGTTGTTTATCTGACCTTGTCAGATGGCACCTGGGTGAGGTGTTCCAGACAAGTGAAAGAAGATGGAAGGATAGATAGGGACAGGAATCAAGAACCGGTTCTCTAGTCCAGTTCCTTGGAATTGTTAGTCTGCCTGCCGATCGATCCTGTTTATCGGTTGCATTTGCACTTGTGCAACAATCAGCTGATTTCGGTTTGTTTGTCAGAGGAAGCAGTGAAGCAGTCTTTGACTACTATAATATATTATTTTAACCTGTGAAATGGAGGGTTTCACACTATTCACATATATGCTGGCTTCACTACTACATTCTTTGTGTGTATTCCTGCCTCTAGTAAACCTTTTACTGTGCGGGACAGAGATAGATGTCAGATTGTGAGTCAAACCTTCAGCGCTTGGTACGCCTGGGCCACTGGGAGGATTTTATGTCCGGTGTGAATGCGGCGCAGTTTGCAGAGGGGGCAGAGCAGCCGCTGACATGACCGACAATAGAACTGCAGCTTCTCCTGGTCGTGTTCTGGACAAGTCAGCACCTGAGCGAGACAGGCAAAACAGATGAGAACAATTTAATCTGAAGCACATTTTACTGATTGGAAGAAAACAGGAATGTAGCACACAAGTGTGAGTATGCTTGGGTAATTTATTGATTTGCCTTTTACTAAGCAGCAAAGAGCAAGCGGAGGGCTCTGAAAAACAAAAGTAAAGTAAATGTAAAGGGGTCTCTGTATTTTCTTCTTGTGTTGTTACAATTTAAGTGGGTCAGAAATCCATATTTTGCACATGGAAAGAAACCATAACTGTTCCATCCATGCAGTCTTACAGTAATGTAGAATTACTGTCCTTTATGCAACTTGAACTGTGCCTCACATGGCAATCACACTTTCTATATAATGCAGTGCAATATAACTACACTCGATTTACCACTTATTTAACAACATATACAATTAATACTTATAAACCCTCAGCAAAGCATGTCTTGTTGAAAAGTGTAACAAAAGACTTCATGTCTGCTGTCACTTATGCTTTATTTTAGCACAAGCAGATGTGGATGAACAGTATGCGTGTGTCAGTGTTTCAGTACCTTTGGTCTGAAGTTGAGTGTAGGCTGGATGTGCTCATGCTGCGCCCGTGGCGTTCCCCATGGGTGATAGAGTTTGAAACACTCATTGCAGAAATTAGACCTGCAGTCAGCACAGCCCTTGGTGGCTTCCAGAGTTTGAGGCGGCTTACAGAATTGGCACATCACAGCCACACTGCCCAGACTCACCGTGTGTCTGTACCTGAGAAAGGTAAGCGAGAAAGAGAAGACAGACTGATTTAGCCTCACGTTATTGAGCTCGTTCCACCTTTTTTTTTTTTTTTTAAATGAAGTGGGACCTGGCAACCAAGCAAATAAAGGATTAATGAGTTGAATATTTGGACATGAAATAAATTCTCATTAAAGGAACACAAATGTTTATAACAAAGAGTGAGTCGAGCCCCTGGGTGTGCTTGAGACAAATGGTAATGAGCAGGTGATGAATGGAAAGCTGTGGAAACATGCGGTCAGCCAGGGTAGCTACAGCATGTTGCAGTGCACGCTCAGTGCTGGTTCAGCTGCTGAATACTGACAATAAGTTTTGGACCTGTTCCCATACCTTCTGCTTTTCAGGTCTAAGTCCTCTCCTTATTTACATTTGTCCATAAACATCATGAGCACTGAAGGACATCAGCAATCTGTAGGGTTATCTAACTGTTTTTGTCATGAATCTGTACTCAAATAGCATCTTTCTGCTCAAGTTAAACACAGAAAGCACTTTTTACTGCAAGTCTCATTCGCTCAGTCACATACACGATCATTTTTCTAATATTCATTCATCTGAAGGAGCTGGGGTTCGATCCATTGACCTTGAGATGGCCTGCTCGACCACCTGAGCCACAGCTCCCAATCTTCTGTTTGCAGATTGAGTCTATACTTACCTCTCCACTATACGCTCCAAGGTGAGGTTGCGCAGACAGTCAGTAAGGCCTTTCTCTCCCAGCTCAACATCTCTGCCGCAGGGGATACAGGGGAACATCATCACCAAGGGTGGACCTTCCTTACGGCGTCTACCTGGGTACGTCCCATAACCGGGAGACCGTGGCATGGATGGTGAAGGGGGGTGTGGACCTTAAACAAAAAAGTAAAACCAGTTATAAACAAAGAAAATTAAGGAAAATCATGGTTGCCATTTCTTTTAGTTTAGGTTATAAATGGAGAGAGGTACTACAAACCTGAACGCAGCACGCGGTCGATGGGCCGTTGTTCATTTTTAGGTGTGGGCCTGCGTGCCTGACGAGGTGAACGGGTGTTGGGTGTGGAGGCTGGTGAGTTGGGTTCTGGTGGAAGCTCTGGAGGCGGGTATCCATTTGCTACCAAGACCTCGGAGGCACACAAGAGACAGACGCTGTGCAGGCATGGCAGGACCACAGGCTGTTTAACTATTTCCTTACACACGGGGCAATGCAACTCATGCTCCAGGCTCTTCATGTTAGACTGTTGGAAGCAAACAAGCAAAGGATGACTATCTGCACATGGTGCTGTAGAGAAAAACAGGCTGAGTATCCAGACATCCTGAAGATGATTGTGTTTAGGAACGCAGCACACAGACACCTGACTGTGCACAAAAAAAACTTTAACTTGAATAAATGGAACTAAAATTTGCCGGCAGCATAAAAAGCTCTCAAACATGAATGCCAATGGAATTGATTAAAATCTAAAACTATCCAATTATAGCATAAAGATGCAAAATTAAGACTATGACTCAGCCAAATGTCGTTTTATACTTAAGAGCTTTGATTCTTACTTCTATACATACATTTTTACTCAGTACCAGAACAGCATTCAAGTTTTAGACCAGTCCGACTTGCAGATGTACAACTGAGGGGAAACGGCTTCACAGCAGATACCCTGAGAAATACTTAGCAATGTGAAAAAGATGTGCCACACAGGCGACACAGGGTGCCAATCTTGTTAAATATGGATTAAGATGAGGCATTAATTATTCAACCACCCATCTCTTAAATCACAGCCATGCATGTGACCATGAGCCAGTAGCCACATTTCTTTATGACTCAGAAATTCTATAACACACTTGTTTCTAAGAAATTTCGTAAAAATGTGTAGTAATGTGTAATATTAGCACGCAAAATCAGGTTTGATAATGCATTTGTCTTTTTTTATACATTACTGCCAATGCAGCACCTTCGCTTTGTGAAACTACAGCAAACAGACCTGGATGGCGAATCAAAACTCGCACCTCTGGAGCACCTAACGCGTGCTCTGCTCAAGGACATGGATCTGACAGAAAAGGACACTGACTATTGCATAAACCTGTGACTTTACCACTGCAGTCACTCTGATCTGATAAAAGATTAATTCCACTCTCATTACATCCTGGTCTGTGTGAAAAATACACAGATTTTATGTCCAGTGATGTTAAGAATAATAATATATTTTATTTGTTGTCCTTTTCCCAGTCATGAGACCCCCCCCCCCCCCTTTGCTTTGTGGATGCCCTTGACACAGAACCTACTACCAAACTGGTTGCAGGGCATCACAGACATTATGAGTTAACTTCAAAACCAGGACAAAGCAAACAGACTGACAGTGCTGCATAGGGGATTTGGGGATTGTGTCACTGTGATGTGATATGATGCCACCATCAGGGCTATTTAAACACAAAGATCATGCATAGGGTTGCAGAACAATTGGAATATTATGAAGGGAATATAAAAAGGAAAGGTCTACATTCATACAATATAGCCGGATGAAAAAATCTGTGCAGATACTGGCTGATAGCGCACCATCTACCCAATTTGCAGATAGCACCACCTTAGTCAAATTAGAATTACACGGAGAGAACTGGCGGATAGCGACGACCTGCACTGAAGTATGAAACTGGATTAATGCTAATAACCTCCTTCCTCCCTCAGTCCACCTCAGTCATTTTCTCCAATGTCAACTCTGGCCTATCTTTTTCCTCATCCTCTAGCAGCTTAGCCTATCGCATTTTCAAGCACCTCCGATTCCTGCAGGCTGAGCGCACAGCTACAAACTGTGGCTCTCTACCTCCATCTCACACGCACAGTCCGCACTGCTGCTGAGGCCGGCGGGGAAAAACAAGCAGCGCATCCTTACCTTCACCTGGAATCTAGGCGCCATGACAGCATTTCCAGGATCAGAGCAGTGTCTGTGTAGTGCAAAGAGGGGAGGGGTTTGAGCGATTACAACGACCTCTCCTAGCGCAGGTACGATGGGCTCTGGAGGAAGCGGGCTATGGCGACGGAAAAGATAACGCACGTGACTGCCTTTGACTGCTGAACGTGCTCTGTGTGCACCTCTAAGACCACTCCACCACGCTCTGTTGGAGCCGTGTCTAAAAATTACCTCTAGGTTTTAACCCTGCAATGCTTGATGCTCCCAGATGCATCGATACACGTTTTTTTTATTTGTCTCAGCAGCAGCCCCGAGTCCTGCATCTCGTCTCCATGGAAACGAGCATCCAGAGTGCCGAAAAAAGAAACGTGTCATTTGGGTCTGCACCCATGCTATTATTTTTTTTAATGACATTATAATTGCCACATTTGAATGGAGGTTAAGCTCAAGTCCGATATGTAGGCTACCGACTATAGCTCATTAATGTCGGTAAAGCAAAAATCGAAGAAGATCAATATTTAATTGGCTAAAGATGATAAGAAAAATATGTTTTAGTTTTATTTTATTTCAGTGGACTTTAATTGAGGTTCAGAAACAGATAGCACACGGATTGGGCCCATGTGATAGAGACACTCCGCCGATAATTCGCTTTTTCCCTTTAAAACATGATAAAACATGATAGCTACTCTTTATTTAAAAGAAATAAATAAATACAAATTCATACTCCACGTTATATTCAGCGTATATCAACTAACAGCACAATGTCACAGATATACACTTACGGTGGCGCGAACCAAGGCTTCCATCGCTGATGTGGCTGTTTTTAAATCCATCTCTGCCATTTTAAGAGCATAGCTTCCCCCTGTTTTCATCATCTGGAAATAGATTGTGGTGTGTCCAGGCCGATGGCCATGTAACACATATTAAGAACGCGAAATATGCCGAAAATATGTCTCGAATATAGAAGCGTTTTGGATATTAATATTATTTTTTTCTATTAGATGTTTAATTTGGACATTTTTACGCGCGTTAATTACCGACTGATAATAAGCACCTTGTGCTGCTTTTAGGCATAAAAACAAAACGCTTTCTGGAAAAAAAAAAAATCTGAATTTGTTCTTAATTTACGAGTACATCCACGCCGAATAGCTACTACTAAAAGATGCCTGTGGCTTTATTCCTCACGCAGGCATCCCTCCCCCTACGTTTCCCATCCTGCACCGGATGCCCTCAGCTGATGCGGAACACAGGGAAAATCGCTGTAAATCCAGGAACCCATTCCTTAATAACTCAAGAACGTAGTGGGGGGAAAAACAGTATTTGTCGGTTTAAAACTGATTTCCGGGATTTAAAATGTTGTAAAGGAGTCGTTGGCCTAGACTCTGTCGAACACATCTCTCGCGGATGATGTCAGTTTGAGCCAGAAAAAAACAATCATATCATAAGATAGAAGCTGCAACCAGCTTTTGGCAAAGGGAGTTTTATATATCTTTTATTGATCAGGGCAAAAACTCTCACTGACTTATAAAAATGTATTTTTCAGGAGCGATCACGCCAAGAGGATAGCAGAAATTGCAACAAATTTAACAGTTCTACAATGATAATATAAATAAAGATATATGCTGACGGCAATGCAGACACAGAGTAGGTAAAACAACACAAAGTCATAAATATACTCGGGAAAGCAGCTACTTTTTGTGTTTTGTATACAAACTCTTTCATAACTCCTGTTGACCAGAGGCTATTTACTAACGTAAGCAAAGATATAGTACATAAAAATAAATTAAAAAGGACAAACATCAGAAATCACTTTTTTTTCAAGTTTTAGGATCCTCAGATCAAGTTTAGTTGTTGAATTTTCTGAGGATACATAAATTTATTTTTATGTACTATATCTTTGCTTACGTTAGTAAATAGCCTCTGGTCAACAGGAGTTATGAAAGAGTTTGTATACAAAACACAAAAAGTAGCTGCTTTCCCAAGTATGACTTTGTGTTGTTTTACCTACTGTCTGCAAAATACAGTATATAATGACCAAAGTCTGGAATCTGTAGGCTAAAATACGCTACTTCAGAAAGTAGCCAGAATGAATCGTCCTACAGCTATGTTACAAACGCCGTTCCTTCGCTTGACCCCAGTTGCCCTCGTCTGCTCCCTTGCAACAATGTTCTTTTATTGAGGTTACATGAAGATACATAAGTTCATTAACATATGACGTATACATACAAACAAAGAGTACCTTGCCTGTGCGTTGTGTAAATGTGTGGGTGTGTGTGTGTGTGGGGGGGGGGGCAGAATGTGACCCCATAAACGACCTCCCTAAACCTGCTGGTCTGGAAGTCCAGCAGTTCATCTAAACAAAAGGCACTCAGACTAAAACAGATATAGATATGTTTATCCAACCATGAAACAATAAGATCAAGGACCTGATTCTGGACTATTGCGCCAATTTCAGGCTTAGGGTCACTTCTGGGGCAGTTACTTCATGCTGGCACCGCCTCGGGAAAGGTATAATAACAGGCTGTACCATCTCAGTTACGCTCTTTGCCCTTGCAATGAACATGGTGGTAAAGGCTGCTGAGGTGGAGTGCAGAGGGCCGCTAACAAGGTCAGGTGTTCGTCAGCCCCCTATCAGAGCCTATATGGATGACCTCACCATTACAACATCATCAGTCCCAGGATGTAGGCGGAGCTTGCAAGGACTTGAGAAACTCATCTCATGGGCAAGGATGAGTTTTAAACCTTCCAAGTCAAGATCTATGGTACTGAAGAAGGGCAAGCTCTCAGGAACCATTATTCCATCCATAACGGAACAACCAGTCAAGAGCTTGGGGAAACTCTTCGACTCCAGCCTGAAAGACTCTAATGCCATTCAGAAGGCAAATGAGGAGCTGGGAGTGTGGCTCATTAAGGTGGATAAGTCCGGCCTGCCTGGAAGATTTAAAGCCTGGATCTACCAGCATTCCATCCTGCCCCGAATCCTGTGGCCCCTGCTTGTCTATACAGTTCTAATAACTATTGTGGAATAAATGACAATCCAACAATACAAATCTAACAAATGCAATAAGCAAAAACTGGATTGTTCTTCAAAAAGACTGCCATAGCTATTCACATGTCTCAGTGTTTCCTCCACAGGTGGAAAGTTTCCTGACAGGTGTGTTCAATAATGACCTAACCAGCTCTCTGTTGGGTGTGTAGACTACTTCCTTATATTAAAATTCCTGTTTGAACAATGAACATGAGATATGCATGCCTCAGCTGTGTTTGACTCGGTCAATGTGTTTCATTACAAAACTGCCGCTTTACTTCAAGCTGTCGCTAGCAATCAGAAAGTGTTTCTTTTTGTCTTTCGTCAGATCTTTTATTGAACTGTGCAAGTATGCTCATCAACACTAGGCCAGGGGAAGAATTATAACTGCAACAAAGAAAGACCATTATTACCCACACCTGGTCAAAATGGCAAAAAGGAAAATCAACCATACTAAAATAAGTAGGCACACTATAAGTAAACCAGTTCTGAAACTGAAGCTACCAGTCCTCCAACAGAAATCAAGTATAAGAAAGCTATACCTATTTTAGTGATTGCAGTATAAGGTGGCCTCTTGAATTTGCCTGTATGCGAGGGCCTCCAGGATGGAAGCGGTTACATATTTTTAAAAAAATGCAAACAAAGTTGCTAATCAGGAAACAGACAATGGGAGTGTCACGAACACCCTTTTGAACCTCGTGGAGGTGGTTTTCTCTTCGCTCTATTGACTCTGCTGAATCCAGGTAGGAGCAGATTCTTCTGTGACTTTTTTATTGTTTAGATAGAAACTAGACAAATTTTGTTTCTTGTGGTTGAAGATTGATCTGTAATTATGTTAAACTGGCTGGTTTTTGGTTCTACTCTGACTGCATGTATTTTGTTTTAAGGTATTTGCTTCAGTGAAGCTGCTCTTCCGTTTGACATATGTAAAACTTTTAGTTAAGAATCACATTTTTAAAAAGTAAAGAATTATTGTAAGTACAGTCTATCTACATTTCTGTCCCTCTGCCGATGCATGCCAAGTAATATTTTATGATCCATTTTATTTCTTGTCCAGATTCTTGTACAGCACTGCAAACATGTCAGACCCAACAAGACTGGAAATGGCATTGGCTGCAATGTTCAGTGCCTACATGTCCTACCAAGGAGATGACAATAAACTGACCAAAGAACAATTTCTAAAATTAGTGAAGAATGAACTACCCTTACTTTCTCAGGTAAGGGAAAACATTGTACTAATTAACTGCAAATGATCACAATAACTTTGGTGACATCCAGACACTTTTAAAGTGCAATGTAAATGTTTAAGGCATAGTTTAGCATTAAAATCTAGCCCTACAAATCTATTGAGTTTGCAAATGTATCATAACAGCCTGACTAAAAGCATGGACCAAGAGATAATTTTTTTTAAATAACTAATTAAAAAAAAACAAAGTATTATTAAACTTGGCACTTTTTTTGTTGTGCAAAAAAAGTGCAAAGGTTTTTTTTGCACAACAAAAAAACTTTGCACTTGTTTCACTTTCCAAGTTATTAAATGTTTGTTTCACCTTTGCAGGGAAAAAGTGAAGATGAGCTCTTCCAGTGTGTCGACCACAATGATGATAAACGTGTGGACTTTGAAGAGTTCGCCTCACTGGTTGCTGGTTGTGCCTGTGCAAGCCATGACGCCCTCCAAGAGGTCATGAAAGAACTGGACACAAAAGGCTGCCCAAAGTAAAGCACTGCTGATGTGGAAAGAAACCCAATATAGGCCTTCCCTGGATTCACATTAAAACAATAAAGTTTGTCAAAGTCAAAGATTGTGCTTGTTTTTTCTTTAACTTAAGGATGCATAGAAATGTTTGCTAGTTGTCTATTCACACCTCTGAACTAGTTGTTTCATGTTAGGATATACCCTTATTGTCTGCTTTTCTCACTTTACCCTTATCATAGGGTTTGAAATAAACCCTATTATAAGGTTAATGTAAAGGATTACTTTGCAAAAAGGTAATTAGATTACGGTTACTTCCCTGTTCTCTTCCACTCTATACAGCAATAACTGATATAGATGTGCTTCTGCCATAATATGTTTACAAACCCTGCCTGCAAATGTTCACGTTTTCAGAAAAATTGGAGATTAAAAGAAATTAACTGTCTCTTTATCTGAACAAACATTTTAAATGGTCTTCAGTTAATAGGTACGCTTCATCAGACACTAGAAGGCAATAAATTAGTTGCCTTCTAAATTGTTTATTACCATTAGTTGCACAGTAACCAGGTAGTCTCAGTGTGCAGCAAATGGCCTTGAGGTGCTATTATCTTTAAGAAAATAAATCAATAAATGAACAAGGATAAGTCTTCAAAACACAAAGCTTTCTTTATTTGGAAAAGCTTATACAACATTGAAAGTTACAGTAGTAGAATGAGGAAACTTTGATAATGATGACAGACATGGGAATAGATGCTCAAGAGTTCCCTCTGCTGGTGAGGAATATTTCATTGTGGTCTGACATGTTTTCAGTTTGATGGAAACTCAGTTTACAGCCCACATCAATGCTTCCCTGAGTAGCAGAACAGACATATGACTACATTGGTAAAACTGATACAAGAAATCACTACTAAGGGAGTCTGATAATAAGAAGAGAACTGCTTTAACCAAGAAACAAAACTCTGGAAATCTGGACTGACGAGCACTGTACTTGTAGCTCTTTCAGTTAAAATTATGTATTTATGGATAACAGCAAGAAAAATACCGATCATTGATACATAGCGTGATCAAATAGGTTAAAATAACAAAAGTTGAGTGCAGGAAAAATTGCAATGAGGTATTTTGGTGATTTTTATGTTCAATTGTGTCCTTTTTCTCCTTTGTTAGTAAAATGAGACACAAACCTCTAAAAAAAAGAAAAAAAAGACAGAACGGATCGAGTTGTTATTCAAATACAGCTTTAACACTTGGCTGCAAAGCGTGCCATTTGTAATACCCTGTTTTCACCACAATGTGGCACACTGTATCCACCTAGCTATCTGTCGTCCATCTTTGATATAAAACGCTTTTCAGGATAATAGGAGTAAAGGTTCAGGTTATGATAGGAATATAAATGCAGATAATATGAGACAAAACAGTCCTTGAAGCCACACTGGCTGGATTGCCTCTGTTGTGGATGATAGCTCTAGTTTGCAGAATTGATCTTGTACTCAGCAGAATGCTGCTGATTGGCTCTTCTTTAGGTATCAGTTAGTCTTACAGGTAAATTACAGATTTTCGAAATTACAGTAAATACTTTTTAAAATCCCTTAAACCTAAGGTGTGTTTATTATGAGAGATTAACATAAAAAGGTAGAGCGTGTGTGTGGGAGGTGGGCGGTGGAGAGGGGCGGAGGGTCAGTTAAACCGGTAGCCTAAACTTTAATGAAACTTTATCTTAAATTCCACAAAAACGGCTTTTAGCTCTTCTATCAGCAGCAATAGTAACTTTTTCCTTGTTTTTAAATCAGATGACTGAACTTAAGCTAAAGTCGTACTAATATATTTACTGTCCTATTACAAACCTTTCCAGTGTATTAACTGTTCAGAGAGTCCAGCGTCTGCAGAGCCACAGTGTGAGTCAGTGCGCACAGCCAGGGCGGCGCCTGACTATAAAATCTCTGTTGCTTGTTGCAGACGTCTGAACATTTGCACCTCTTCTGTTGCCACGTCCCAGCAACTGTACGGTAAGAAACTTTCTGCTCTTGTCCTACAGGTGTGGCTTTGCCACGATGTTTTTTTTTAAATATAAACTTTAGTTGCTAAAACATACAGATATACAGCTAGGAGGTGTGAGAATAGTGTTTCATACTGTTTAACCTACTTTAATCCGCTCCCAGTCACTGCTTTGTATTTACTGAAGCTCCCTCTGTGAATTTCTAACGGTATCTAACGGATCCGTGTATTTCCTCTGCTGTTAACTAAGTTAGGCTCCAACTTTTAGTTAGTTTATCTTGTTTCTTTCTCTTGTTTTCAATCTTTCACTATAATTACACTTTAATTGTTTTTCCAGTGTTATGATTATTTTTATTAATAAAATATATAATTAACATTTTTACATTAAGCTCTGATTCACATTTAAGACAGTTAACTAGGTCTCCATATAGTAAATATAAGCCTTTGTAAGGGTGTGGTTGGACTGTGGGCATGTACACACATGTGCTTGTTCCTGCAGTGTCCTATCTCATTACTCACATTGAATCCCACCATTTTGGGTCTAACTTTTTTCAGTTCAAGTTGTTCACATTTTCCATTCTCTTGCGCACAAATAACACACCCTCCCTCCTACTTCTCCTTTCTTTTAACTCTTACAGCTACAAAGACAGTAACTCAAATGTTGAGATTTTCTGTATTTTGCACAGTGGTTTACTAAAATTTCAATGACATACCTTTACTGTCTTCCCACGAGCATCACTCATCAGTGAGAAGTAAAACAAAGACCCAAATGTGTCAGTTCCATCAATAATGGATGAGTTTAACAGCATCTCAACCAAAGCAGCTTTCATAAATGCTTTCTATGGACTTGTTTGGAAAATGTCAGCTGAAGTTAAACTGACTTGCTATCAGTTGTCATAGTCAACATTTTCTGAACATTGTTTTTCAGTCTAAACACATTCCAGCAACCATGCCTTCAGAACTGGAAAACTGCATGGAAGGAATCATCAAGGTGTTCCACCGTTACGCCAAGGACGGTTCGCTCACCCGGCAAAACCTCAGACAGCTAATGGAGGCTGAGCTTTCCAGCTTCCTTAAGGTGAGATGAGACCAAAACGTAAATTGTGCAATCACACTGCGCATCATTTACACACTGTAATCCAATACTATGCCACTTCTTGTGCAATCTCACTGTTGCTGATGTATCCTCACACACCCTTTTTTTAAACACAGTGTCAAAAAGATCCTGCTGCTGTAGACAAGATCATGAAAGACTTGGACGCCAACGGTGATGGTCTTGTGAACTTTGAGGAGTTTGTTTCTCTGGTTGTTGGACTGTCTGTTGCATGTGAGCAGTGCTATCAGCTGCACATGAAATAGACTGGAAAGAAGTAGGAAGTACAACAGTGGAAGAGAAGCGACCAAAAAGCATTGCTTTTTGTTTTTTTTTTGTAAAGTTTTGTTCATTAAAAGTGCTGAATCATTTTAAATCTCTTGTGTCTTGTGTTTCCTAACTATCTAATCTTTAAGTTAGACAGATTTGTCCATAAATCCCCTTCAACTTTTTATACATGTGTTTTTTTTAAGCAAGCACCAGAACCATTTCCATTTGAGAAGCTGGTAAAGCTTAATCCAGACAGCTTTCTCTGTTGGCTTTGTAACTGAGTGAGTACTTTATGTTTCCCCGAGTGTTAAAGGGCAGATGAGCCACTCCCTCCCAGACAAAGTCCCTGCTTTATCACTGCTCTGAGGAATCTGCTGAATGTTGTAGGCATGAACACACCTCTCTCAGTGAGGCATAAACTCTCAGAGGATGTTGCAACTCTATGAATAAAACGGGTGATAACATTGCCTAGTCAGTTTGATTTGTATTTTGCAAGCCCTCAACTGACTCACAAGAACAGCACATCACTGTTCTTGTGCAGATCACAAAAATCCCACCATGTTTCATGTCTGGTGAAAGTTGAATAACACCAGAGAAAGAGGAACAAGATAACCCCTTCACCACCCGTCTCTCATTATTCTTACTGAACAGAACAAATATCTTTTCTCTAAAACGAAGTCTTCCAGGCAGCCCTACCTCTCAGGAATGCTCCAACAATCAAATCTGTTATTGGTAGACTGTGAGCCACTGTTTACTATGATGGCCTGCCGATCCCAGTGAAGTCATCAAAGCTTTTACTGCCTGAGAAAAGCCTGCCTGAAAGGCTAAGCCCAGGAGGAAGAGGTCTTCTTGAGCTCTTGGCAAACACCGCTTTGGGCAGGGCTTAACTACTGGTTTGTCAGTGTTCATGGATACTGGGAAAACACTGAAGTTGCTATGTGACTATGTGATGAGTCTTAAGTGTGTGCGTGTGTGTGTAGCTAAAGTTTGCACCACTTGGTTTACAGAAGCACCACACCCATGTGACCCACAGCTGAGATTCCGAGACTGCTGCTTTTTCAGTGCATTTCCTTGTGTTTAGTGCCTCCTGCAGGCTATATGTTTATCATGTTGCCTAAAAGAAAAGAAAATCATCATTTGTCTAGATGAATTACTCTTTGATCTTACCAGACGCTGATCGGTGACACCACTGTATGTGTCATGTCTAGTTTTCTAACACAGACTTTCTAATATAGTAATAATGAAATTTGTCGCAACATTTTTCTCACTGAAATAATCCTGCATGCTTTTGGTTTTAAAGTTGCTCAAGTCATTCCTGGCGGGGGCGTTCTGTGGTGTGAGTTCGGGGTGTACCAAATATTCACTGTGGCATGCCACGCCCATCTTGGACACACCAAAAAAAAAAAAAATCCCCTCTCTGTGGAAACTTGTTAAACAATAACATTAATGTCCAAAACATACCAACCATCCCCAACGTCCAGTCTGCATGCAGATGTTGCCATGGGAAATAACTATTGTGAACCTGATACTGATTCAATTCACAGTTACATTTAGTTGTATGTTTTTTTTATTCCCAGTGTTCAAATGTGAGCATTTGAAACCAATAGACATTTAAATCCCACAGTTTAAAACCTATACTTGGCACTTTATCCAAAACATTAATATCACCTGCTTATTGTTTTGTAGGTCCTACTCAAGCTGCCAACACAGCTCTGTCCCATTGGACCTGCGTGTTTGGGAGAGGAAACTTTGTGTCCTGCTTGATTCATCGAAGCCCAGCCCTGCAGCCCACAGGACACAAAGTATCCACAGCAGGGCTGGGCTTCGATGAATCAAGCTTGTTCAAATTGCAATCTGGGTTTTGGAGTTGTACCCCCTCTTCTGTCTTCAGGGAGTGAAGGCAGAAGAGGGGGTAGAAGGTTATATTGAAAAAGGCAGGGTCAATACATTTCACCTGTCAGTGGTTTTAATGTTGTTGCTGCTGCTATGTAAAAATGGTAAATGGCCTGTATTTGTATAGCGCTTTACTAGTCCCTAAGGACCCCAAAGCGCTTTACACATCCAGTCATCCACACGCACATTCACACACTGGTGATGACAAGCTACATTGTAGCCACAGCCACCCTGGGGCGCACTGACAGAGGCGAGGATGCCGGACACTGGCACCACCGGGCCCTCTGACCACCACCAGTAGGCAACGGGTGAAGTGTCTTGCCCAAGGACACAACGACCAAAACTGTCCAAGTCGGGGCTCGAACCGGCAACTTTCCAATTACAAGGCGAACTCCCAACTCTTGAACCACGATCGCCCCAAAATGTGTATTTTATAACCTGATTCTTCTGTTTCACTTCTCTTCTGTTCTTTTATTGATAGACACACAGAGAGGGAGCTTTGAACCAGTTGAACTGACAGAAGTTGACACCAAAACAGGTTACCAAAATAAAGTGTCACGGACCCGGCTCTGGAGGACTCGGGGGTCCGTGAGCAGTTTGGACTGTTGTTGTTATTATTATTATGATTATTATTATTATTGTTGTTATTTGGTGATGTGTGTGTCTTTCTGCACAATGCTGTGTTAGTCTGTGTTCCACTCATTATATGTATAGGCAGGGTGTGGGTGTGTACATGTGTGGCTGGAGGATGGAGAACAGCCACATGCAGGCCTGATGGGTGTGCCCCTGCAGGAGGACTGGCCACACCGGAAGTTCCTGCCACACACCTGTTGGTGATCAGGGCTCGTTGGGGGAGCTACTTAGGAGAGTGTTGGAGCTCCCACCGGCGTGGGATCATTGAGTTGTCTACCCAAGTTAGTGTGTCTCTGTCAGCGTACAACGGTGCTGTTCGTGTATGCCTGCCGGGGTTGGTGTTGATGGCTGTTTTTGTGGTTTTCCCCCCAGGTGGAAGAGTGGACCAGAACGGCAGCACACACAGGGTGTGCGAGAACACAACAGCGGGTAGCACGAGCACAGACATTGGAGGGGAGCACACACACACAGGATTCAAGGGAGCAACGGGGAGTTATTGTGTTTACAGCCTTCGCTGTAAATAAAGTGCACTGTTTGTATTGCAGAACCATGCGTTTTGGGTCCTCATTCCCCCATATCCCCATGGTCTGCCAGCCAGACCGTGACATAAAGAGCCTATGACCTAAAGGTTTAGGTGCATACATGCAAACTGCAAACATGAGACAGTGGTAAAATCTAACCATGTACTTCTAGTTAAGTATGTTTTGAAGAATTTGCAAGTTTTCACCCACCTTAAAAAAACCTTGTTTACAAGGCAAGGTTTTCTAGCGCAGTGTTGTATGCAGTTTTTTATGTTATAATAAATTTAGTGCATGAAGTTGAGTGTTTTACAAATGAGGCACTAAACTTATTAATTGAATAAACAACAACCAGACTGGCTGTAAAGGCCTTGAACATCAATACATGGAAACATTAATTTACTCCCTCCAGCTAAAGTCATGACATATGAATGATAATATTATGCATGTCTTGTAGCCTTTCACTTCAGTTTTTACTTTTGATACTTCAGCTGATACAATGAAGATGATAGATGCACATATGCGTACATAATTTTAGAGCATCTTTTAGTGCAGTTCTGTTGAGGTCTTTTTTTTCTATTATTAGTGTTACCTTAATAAAACTCTTGAATACTTCCTCCAGTCATTTCCTGTGATTTGTATCTTAAACTGTCTCTGCTGCATACCTCCAAATAGTTTCCTTGTAGATGCATGACTTCATTATTTCTATAATCCTAGCTACAAGGTTCTAGGGTGACATTCACTATGCAGCATTTGCATGACGTATGTCTTTCTGAAGAAACAACTTACATTAGAGCACACATGGCTGGAGCTGGACACTAAAAATGTCTGTTTGTAACCACTAGATGGCACATATCTGTAATTATAGTGTTAAAAATTGGTCTGAGTGAGTGTGATTAAATCCACTCCAGTTGTACTGAACAAACAGTTTTGTGTGTATCACAGCTGGATATGACACAGGATGTGGTGACCATGGATACTCCCTCCATTATTTGGTAAATGTGAGTGAGTGAATAAGATCGAGAAAAAGGCGACAGGAAGATGTGTGACTCATGATTTCCACACAGTGAAGAAGGATGGCACAATGTTTAAAAATGCTGTGAATGATGGTGACAGTGAATTCTAACCTATCATCTGCTTTCAGCTGCGCTTTGAAGTTGTTAATTACAGGACTAAACAACGCCCAGACCAATGCCAGAAATATCTAATTCAAGTTATGCAACAGGCCACACGGACAGGGAGAAACAAACATGCAAACAGAGTTGCCACAGTGCAGCTTTTTTTCTTTTCTTCCTTCCTTCCTTTGCTTTTTTTTTGGACTCTGTGACTTTGGTTTTGGGGACATGACTATGAGTCACAGCCTCTCTGCAAAATTGTAAAGAAGAGTGGATCCACTCACAACCATAACAATCAGTGCTAGTGAGTCACTGTCCCCGTGTTTTTACTTTAACATAATGTGCATCTCAAACAAGTCAATAAAAAAGAAAATTTTTAATTACATACAAAAGAAACACACCAGAAATTAGTTGGTACAATTAAGGGTTCCTGCGATGCACGTTTTGCTTAAAAGATACGTAACTGTTCATTTCTTTGGTCCTATTGTGCCAAGCGGTAAGTTTTTAAAAAGAGGAAGTGGGTTTGGTCATCCTGTTAGAAAAGTCAAAAAGAATTTTAATGCATTTGTAGAAAAACGGCATTTACATAATAGCACAAATGCTTCAAAATCATGTATGAAATCTTGTAAAGATCAAAGTTTCTTATTCGGGGCAAAATTACTTCTAAAATCTCTAAAAGCAGATCAAACATTTGTCCCATGACTCCACCACCAAAAGTCACAAGAAACTCGTTTATGACGGAATGAAATGTACGAACCAAACTGTGGACTTTCTTTTACAGAATTAACAAAAGTGACTTTCAAATGGAGCACAAAACGTGATTCAGTTCACATGTAAATGCTGCTTCCCTCCTTTCATCAGCAAAAGCCTCGAAGAGAGATGTCACAAAATGCTGCTCATGGGGTTTCCCCAAAATATAGTCACATAAAGTCAATCAAATGGGTGAAATAAAAAACTGTAAATCAACAATAAACATAACATTTTTATAGTCTTGAATCCATCACTGCAAAAAGGGTATTTTGTAAGACTGTTACATGACCATTATTTATTTAATTTACTTTAATAGTCTCATGCAAAGAGTCCTCTTAAAGACACAGCACCCCAAACTTTACATTTCATATTTTATTGTCTTTTGTTCTGCAGCAATTCCAGATTCAAAAGCAGTCCTGAGATCATAACGTCAGAAACATTTTGTAAGACATGCTGCAAGTTTTTAGAATTCTCCAAATCCTCAAATTCAAACATTCACTGTAACAGCACACGAGTGTCGTGTTTGTTAAAGAATATGTTTTAAAAAATGAAGGAAGGAGGAGTGGTTGGAGATGAAAGGAGCATTCTAGAGGGAGGGGGGAGGGATACTGGGTGTGGTGATGTATAAAGCATCTTTGCCACCCATTGGTTCATCACAACAGCTCTACCAAGATCAACAGTAGCCTCCAATTGTCTTAAACCTCAGCACTGGTGAGTAGAAAATCCTACAAGTGCTTTTTTTGTTTGTTATCTGCTTTTATTTGCTCGCTCTGGAAACCTTTCCTGGGTTTTCTTGATTGTTTGTTTGTTCATTTTGATCAAGCAATGCTCATTACAGTTAGTTTTGTATGAATGCACATTAAGAATTAGCAGAAAAGTATTGATGAACTGCAAAGTTTGTCACATCCATGTGGACTTTAATGTTTAAACTTCTCTTCTTGCTTATGAAACTTGATGCTGCAAAAGACTGAGCTCATTTTGTCTGAATCCCACTAACTTGTTTGGAAACTCATTTTTACGGATGCATTAAAGGGTTTTTTTGGTTAGCAGCACCCCTCGATTCTCACCTTTAACTGCAACCTAATTGAGGAATGAGGTTTTGTGCTCTCTTTCCTTGTAACTCCCTTCGGTTTCCAAACTCTCTGATGCCAAAGTTTCCTCAGCTTAGTGTTCCCTAAAGAGGGGAAAGCACTGTATGACTCACAACATAACCACTAGCAAATCTCTTGGGTTTATACAGTCAAGTGGAAAGAACGCATAATTTAGATATACTATGTTAGAAGAACAGACATCTGATGTTGCTTTGGGGACTTTAATTAAGCTGCAACCTGCTTCCTTATCTCCTTCTGCTGTTGCCATAACAATGTCCTGTGTCACTTGGCAGAGACGCTACATTAGAGACCGCTGAAAAGGGAAATAAGAGTGGTGGGGCCCAGGTGGATATCTTGAGTTTATTTTTATCAAGCTCCACTGAGAACCCAGAGAAACTTTGGCAAAGACAAACAGTAATATCAGCCACTGTTTTCTGCTATGACCTCCAGTATGCACTTGCACATGCATATGTTTTACTGCATGTTTACATATATAATTCCAGAATTTAAATATATTAGCAATTTAATTTGCAGAAGTGGTTCAAAAGTAACTGAAAGGAGCTTCATTGCATCATTATTTTAGGCAAACCTAAAATGGACCTCACAGGGTTAAACGACTCAATCTCTTTCACTCTGGTTTTACCAAACAGGCCCTGCCTATTCCCCTTTTTCTCCCTCGTTTACTTCTAAATAATTCCTCGTGTTCCAAATATCAATGATGTCCTTTGTTAAGATCCTACATTTGACCACAATACCACGTGATTCAGCCTAATCTGCACCAGATAATGAGTCATAGCAGAATTATGTGTAAACGTTATTCAGAGGAGGCATCTTTCTTTAATCAGTGTGGATTTCCTGTATAAACAAATACCACTGCAGTCTCAGACGTAACATTTTGTTTTCCTTCTGTCTCCCTAAACTAGCCCTAATCATGTCTGACATCCAGAAGGCTATGGCACTGCTCATTGGCGCCTTTCATAAATACTCTGGCAAGGAGGGAGACAAACTCACCCTAAGCAAGGGAGAGCTGAAGGAACTTCTTCAAAATGAGCTTGGAGACATATTTGGCGTGAGTGGTCTCTATCCTCCCTCTATCTCACACCCAGTAGGTTGCCTGAAAACACTGCCATACTGATGCAGAGCTTTTACTTTGAGAGAGTGGAAAATACACAGATTTTCCCCTGTGGTTTGCGCAACTATTTGGGCAGAAGTAGGCTGAGCAGTTCTTTGTTTTATGATCACTTAGTGTCTAAATTCAAGCTAACACTTTTCTCCATTGCAGAAATCCACTGACAAGGCAAAACTGGACAAGATCTTCAAGGATCTGGACGCAAACGCGGACGGCACTGTGGATTTTCAAGAGTATGTCACGCTGGTCGCCTGCCTCACTATGCTCTGCAACGATTTCTTCACCGAAAAATAAGGATCCAAGCGCCACCTTGCGGCCAACTGAGAGAGCTGCCGTTCGGTGACAGGAAGTGTCCCTTGACAGCTTTTTTGAAAAAGATATAAACACAAATATATGACACTGAATTCAAACTTGTACTGAAATCCAAAATGAAATAAATCTTTTTTTTTCTCTCTCTGAAAGACTAGAGTTGCATTTTGTGCATTCTTTAACTGGGAGAACTATTTGTTCCAGTATTGAGCAATTGCAGAATCTTTGGAAGGCTTATGATAACAAGAATGTTTGCCTCGGAAATCAAAATCTTTCTATCAGCAGAGTTCATGCTTTGCAGCTGAAGTATCGTCTAAGTTTCCTAAAGTGTCTTCAGGAAAGGAGCAATACCACTGCAAGTTCTGACAGGAAGGATGTCACCAACGCTGACAGAGATGCAGAACTGAAAATATCTACCAGAGCAGGCTTTTTGAAGTTGCACTGAAGAAACTTTTGAAAGAAGCAAGAACACAAGCCTGATCTCACTAATAAAAAGTGAACTTCTTAAGCAAAACATCCTTATTATTATTATTATTAACCTTTATTTAACCAGGAAAAGTCCCATTGAGATTAAAAACCTCTTTTGCAAGGGAGTCCTGGCCAAGAGGCGACAACACGTTAAAATTACAAAGTTACATACATATTATAAATAACAATTACATTTTAAAAACATTTTTCTCCGGCTCTCTCAATCTGGACTTAAAAGCATTTAATGAAATAAATGCTTAAATTTAACACACTCTGGGTTTCAGTTTGGCAAAACACATGTTGCATGAAGTTACTTTAATACTAGCAACTCATTTGAGCCCCAAGCCTTGAATCATTTGGGGTCTCAGAAAACTTTAGGTTTGTTTTTTTAGGGGTTTTTTTTCCTTCTGAAGCTTTAATAGTCTGAGGGCCTAAAGTGATGTTACGATACCCATGGCCATTGTTGAATCAGTTTATTGACTTTATGACACGTTTCTGCTTGTGCTGCTATTATGTTACATTTTAGCCAACTCCATTACTCTGTAATTGTAGTTTGAAGTCACATATTCTTGCTTTAACTCAGGTTTCAAAGTCGTCTGCAATAACTTTACAGAGACACAGCAGGTAAAATAAGTACAGAGCACATCCCCGGTTTTCTAAGTAAATATATTTCTAAAGGCGTTTTTCTGCCCACCAGATGTTGGTAACAACCCATTCAGTTCACATGCGCAACAAAAAAAAAAAAATCACACAATGAATTAAGATATGTGTAATCTTCAGAAATGACACAGGGGGGAAGTATTGAATGCATGAAGAAACATTTCATGTGTGGATGTGATCGGTTGTTACTGACATCTGGTGAGAATTTCACATCAATAACACCTTTAGAAATATGTTTACTTAGAAAAGTGGTGACATGTTCAACACTTATTTTAACCACTGTACTTTTTTGATTGTTTGAATTAGCTACTCTGCCTTGGTCACTAGTTATTCTTCAAAAATAGGGTGCTGTGCAAAAGTCTTAAGTCAACCTCCATTTCTTCATATTTTGCTTCCAAACAGCCAGACTTTTTTCAGTCTTGAACAATAGTGCTTCAGACTTTCTGAAAGTGTCCCTGGCCTTTGAGTGGCTCCAAAGCCTCATTAGAAATATTCTCAGTGGAAGGAAGCTATAAAGAAGTCATTCTTAAGATAGGAAAACAAGGAGAAAAGACTGCTATATACTAAATTACACAAATATTAGAGGGGGACGGTATCTTGCAACAAAACTGTGATGGACAATAGAGAGAAAAACAACACACAAAATATTTTTAATGTTATTAAAGAGACCTGGAGAGCTAATCCTGAAGACTACTTAAAGAATTGACTAGAAAGCTTCCCTAATATGCCAAAGAATAAAGGTGGTCATACCAAAGGGTTTTTTTTATCATTCAAACTCTGTTTTTGTTGTATGTGATGTATTGTCTTAGAAAAAACATAAAGGACATGGACATACAGCACATGACTCCACATGACACATTGCATGTGTAACATTTAAGTAACTCCTGTAAGACTGAGAATGAATTAATACTTGGGGCATAATATAGCATTCCTGTTTATTTCATAGCTTTTGTTTCATAGTTGCATAGTGTGTGTTGCACTGCTGCATATACAAACCCATGATTCAGTATTTGTAAAACCACATTTAGCAGCAATAACTTGAAGTAATCACTTTATCTATTTAGTATGACTTCATCGGTTTCTTGCACTGCTGTGGAGGAATTTTGGCCTACTCATCTTTACAATGTTGCTTCAGTGCATTGAGGTTTGTGGGCATTTGTTTTTGCACAGCCTTCTTAAAGTGCCACTACAATATTTTTATCTGGCTGAGGTCTGGACTTTGACTGTGTCATTGTAACACTTTGAGTCTTTTCTTTTTCATTTATTCTGTTGGAGATTTGCTGCTGTTCTTATATTTATTGTCCTGTTGCATGATCCAGTTTCAGCCAAGCTTCAGCTGTCAGACAATTGGCTTCTCAATTGACTCGAGAATACTTTGGTATACAGACGAGTTCTTAGTCAACTTAATGACTGCAAGGTGGCCAAGTCTTGTGGCTGTAAAACAAGCCCAATCACAATCATCACAATCAGTGGTTATGCACCTGCGTCTGTCTCTCTAACACAAAAAAAAAAAAGAGTCACACCACTAATTAGAAGCTGGAGATTTCAAACATCATTACTTGAAAAACAAGACTTCATTAATTATTTTAAAAAGCAATGGGCAATGTATTTCGATAACAGGAAAGATAGTAATGCGAGGAAAATATCTTACTGTTCACATAAGATAAATGTAGCGAGTAAAAGCCACCGAGTAACCACTAAGGGCCTCTGTACTACTCGTGCAAACTTTCAGCCCCAAAGCTCTTACAGGAACGAACCCAGAATAAACGGGACAAGAGGGTAAGTATAAGCGAGATACGTTACAGTTTATTATTTTAAAAGAAAACACAAAGGGTTTGCAATAGGCCTAAAACATCACAATAAAAAGGTCACTAAAGACCACAATATAGTCTTATTGGTGCAACCTGCCAGCAATGCAACTATCACCCGAGGGCTTGCTCTCCCCGGCGGTCCCAGATGTTCGCTGCTTTAAAAGAAACAAATCCACCCCAAATAAATACGAGCCCAACAGAGCACTTATCGCATGCACTAAGTGTTTTAGTTCAGGCAATAATTGGTGGCACTAAAATCACTCTTAATAAAACTTATTCACCGCAAATCCACACAGAGCACCTCTAAAAGATCTAATTCCCCTAAGGTAAGAGCCCAGCTCAGGGATTGCACATTGCCGGACTAATATTGCACCAGCCCAGTAGAAATAAAAACAAACCCAGCATAAAAAAATCGGTTTTAAAGGATGACCCTACTCTAAAACCAACTTAGGAGAAAAATGCAACGAAAAGGAGGAGGAGGAAAAAACAGTGACAAATTCACATGTGCAGCCTGTCCTGCAGGAGGCAATACAATATAAGCAACGTTATGAGGGCCCTCGCACCCCAGCGCATCGAGCCACGCCCAACACCTCCACCCATCACGTCCAATCTGATGTCACATTGATGGAATTCATGCGTAGAACCACGAGCTAAGATTTCATCTCATTCAATGCTGATTATAGTCGTCCCACTAGGTGGCGCTCTAACCATTACTGACAAATCGCTTTTTTAGCAGCAAAAAGAATTTTCTGGCACAACTTCACCTGCTTCCAAGGTGCATGGAGAGGACAAAAGAATTCACAAAGCAGGAACTCCAGCAACACTTGAGGGAAGATGAACAACTTTAATAATAGACCTATTATTAAAGTTGTTCATCTTCCCTCAAGTGTTGCTGGAGTTCCTGCTTTGTGAAATTGCTTTTTTTAAACATTTCTGAGCTTGACTCTTGACTCATGTCTGCGACGTTTGGGAGAGATTGGACATTGTGTTTTTGAGTGACAGCAGATTACTGCTCTTTGGTGAGTGATTGAAACTCCACGTGCTGCCATGACCACCCCGTTTCCCTAAACATAAAAAGCTTTGCAATTTAGCACCACAAAGGTCTTTAGGTTCCATGCACCAGAGATCACGTCATTTTGATGAAATCCCAAGGAAGAGTTAGTCAAAGTATGAGGCCTGAAAAGAGGGGAAAATGTCGCCAAAATTATAGTAGTTTTCGGGTAATAAGCCACTACTTTTTTCCCACACTGTGAACACTGCGGCTGATCACCTCTTCACTGGGGTGAAGAATTTGGGCTGCTGGGGCATGGAGGTACAAGAATAAATCAATGTACATGTGACCCGTGGTAGGTACCTATTTAAAATAGGACAGAGCCGTAGGCGCACAGTCAGTTTAAAAGAGTTTAATTTTTAATACAAAATAAAAGAAACAGTGTAACAGCAGCACCTAAAAACAATTAAAAACGTTACCTTATTAAAAAAACCGATAAAACTGTACGATTGCCCGTGAGGCAGGACAAGCGCTGCGGGGAACAGTTTAAAAACAAATCGACATAGCACACAGGTTAAAAATGGACGGCAACTCACACATGACCCCAAATGGGTAAAACACTATAGAAAAAAAGGCAAATCTTCGGTGCCGTCTTCACTCGGGCCCCCCGCTGTGCATGCAAGAGCGGGGAGACAAAAAAAAAGGATTTGTTTTCCCTGCAGCGCCTTCACCGCCTGCGAATCAATCTGTGGTGCCTACTGATACAGAAAAAGTAAAACAAAAAAACAAAACCATCGACAGCCGCAGCAGTCTGTCGGCTTACACCAGTTTAAAACAAATTAAAACACTGATGTGTCGGGTCCTTTGCCCGCAGCCAGAAATCCACCTGGCAAAGCAGCAGCTCGGTACTCTGTGAATAAAAGGCAGGAGATCACTAGCTGGACAATAAAACACAGGAATATTCCTCCACTGAATTGGTTTTGTTACCTGTCCACAAGTTCGTGTCACACCCTAATAAATGTGGGTCAGTGGCGATGAAGTCCACTATACCGTTCTCACGGGAGCAATGTTTCCCACCTACAAGGGTGCAAATAACTGTAAACCTCTGCCAACAGCCAGAGCTCAAGTGGTACATTTTTGTGTAACCTACCCTTCTAACAGAAGTTTAGGGGAGGACGCGTATCAGACTTTCATAGTTAAGAAACACCAACTTGCCCAACTCGGACCAAGCACTCGCAGCTTCAGGTTTGCAAAGGAATACCCAATTGCCCACACCTGCGCTTATGAAAGGAGCGAAGACCAGCTCCGCCCACCAGGGGCGGTCCCAAGTCTCCAGGTCTCACCTGTCACATACACATCATATTCATATGAGTACGGTTCTATTAACCACCATGCTGTACAGCAGCGGTCCCCAACCTTTTTGCGCCACAGATCAGTTTATGTCAGACACGGAGCGGCCTTTAAGGTATCGCGGATAAATACAACCACATAAAATGATCCGACCAAGACAAAAACTGTGGCATCGTGAATGTACTGTGTAATTGTGTAACTTTATTAGCAGCGTCCTCCTGAAAATGTGCCAAATTGAGAGTAACATCCTCCTCTCTGCCGCTTAATGCTCTCTTGTCGCTATGGTAACGTGTAAATATTTCTTTCAAAATAAGACGCACAACTACAACAAGGGAAAAGACCCAGGGAAATCGAGTTAACAATTAAAAACCCTGAAAACCATAAATTTCACCGCGGAGCCTCCACTCTCGTGGCCTGGTACCAAACGACTCACAGACCGCTGCTGTACAGAACCTGTGATGTCCAGACGGTATTCCTCTGGTGTTGAAAACTTTTGGGTTTAGTGATTAACATAGTTGCCATGGTTTCCTTTCTTCTCTTATTTGTTGTGTGTGATCAGGACAATTCTGGGGAAGATGGGCCTGCAGGGGAAAGTCACCCCCTTGCAGGCCAGAAGACATGAGATAAGTTTAAAGAATACAAAGTATGTATGTGTGTTATCAAGAAGATAATTCTTATGAACACAAGTTAATAAATGTGCAATTACTAAGAGTTGTTGTAGTGTTGTTATTTGCTTGCTGTCATTTTTGATTTCCTCTGCCTTTAGGATTGCAAGTATCCAGGCTCAGGAGAGGGGGTCAGTGGGAAGCCCACTGATGCTACTTGGCCCTGGTTTGCCACCTCATGCATGAGGTGATAGGACAGATGCCTTCCATTAAGCCTCCTGTCCTAATGTCCTCTCTCCCTAAGGACAATCCAGGGCCAAGCACAGCAGTGGGTGACCAAAACGACAGCGATGACGAAGCGAGTCAGCCACTTACGACAGGGAGAAAGAGGAAAAGAGATGATGAGCTGCTAGACCTCATCAGAGAGGACATGAGGCAGCAAAGAGAGGCTGAGGAGAGGAGAGCAGGGAGAGGATGGACAGACTGTTTTCACTTCTAGAAAGACTAGTTCCCAAATGAGTTATGTATTGAGAAATGTATTTATTTGAATATATTTGTTACATTGTTATATGTGTTGCATTGGTTTAAAGGTTTTATGTTATTAATAAATTGATTCAAACAAACAGTAATTGTCACTGAACTCAATTTGATTTACAGGCATTTTTATGGAAGAAATATAGTATCATCAGAATTCAAGTATTTTTAGACATTGAATTTATGACACTGAATTTTTATCCTCCAAATTTCCCTCCAAAAATATTCACCTGCAAAAATTCACCTGCAAAAAATTCACCTGCAAAAATTCACCTGAAAAAAATTCACCTGCAAAAATTCACCTGCAAAAATTCAACTGCAAAAGTGATGAACTTTAATGACCCAAGCCAGAGCAATCAGCACCAGATCGAGTCGAGTGGCTCTCGGCCAATTAAATTACGCTGTTTGATCACATGACACCGTTAGCCAGCAGTTTGTCTCCTAAAAGAGAGCTGTTTAGAGGTGAGTGATTAAGTTTTTCTCCTAAATAGAGATCATTACAGAACGCCTAGTCCTACTTAAAATCCCATTTATTTATTTTTTATCATCTACTCGAACTAAGGAAAACGTTTGACTAACTCAAAGACAATTTCCACGCCTCCCATGCCTGTCTGCAGAAGCAGTTTTGAATTTAGGAGCACCAAGATGGCAGCGGCAAACCCTGGCGGCTCTCCGGTGAGTATATATTTTTTTTTATCTTCAAGTTTGTCTTTTGAAACCTTAATTTTATTTAAATCCGTTGCTCACGTATAAAGTACACAGACGGGGTCTTTGCTCAACTCGTCTGAGGCGTGTCTCACTAAGCGCTACATGCTAGCATCCTGCTAACCGAGCTACCCTTTACATGCTGTGCTTTAGAAAATAGGATACTCGTTAAAAAAAAATACTCCGCAGATATTGATAGATAGACGAACACTGCAAATATAATGTTGGAAACGAGAACGGCCTTTGGTGAAGGGGTAAAATACACCATGAATAAAGCCATAGAGTGAATGGCTGCCATGATTGCAGAACAGCCTGATTTAATGACAAGAATGGGGAAGAGTGAGGTGAAGTGAACCAAAGCCACAAAACACGGTCAGACAAGGCGGCAAAAGGGCAGTGATCTGTCCGTCAGTATGAAGTTGGTGTGTGCTTTGGTGAACAAAAACTCCAGACCGGTAGCAGGAAGATGGGAGACTCGTGTTTCACTGGAATAGTGGTGAATTAAAACATCCTTTGTTGGGGACATTTCGGTGTAAATGCATCCATACAGGCAAGACAGAGGCAGACCAGACAGTGAAGAAAACAAGGCAAACATTAGAAATATTAAAACGGAAATATAGGATTGAGTTGAGGCCCTTGCAGGCTACCCACAATTTCCCCAAACTGAGCCACCCATTAAGAAATTCATTCTCACTGTTTCATAAACAAAAGGGATTAAATTTGACAATATCAAATTTAATTTTCTGACCTTTTCATAAATGAAACACGCTGCCAGGCAATCTGTTTTCGTTTTTTTTTCATCCATTCAGAGTATTCGTTGGGAACACTGAACTCAATCATTTCCAGCTTTCTTCATTAAGTTTTGGTTTGGCTTTGTTCTCAAAAACATTTAAATAAAACAGATAAAATAGAAAATAAAGCTTTTTCTCTTGCGAGCTCAATTTTTACTGTGCTATTAAAACAAAAGATGTAAGAAAATAATAAATAAAATCCTAACCAGAAAATCAAAATACTGCAACAAATGGCATGAATTAAAAAATATACTTTTTTCAAAGAACCATAAGGAAATATGATAAAATAAACATTGGAATCTTATAGCCTAAGAATATTCAGTTAACGTAACTAACCTTGTGTTTTTAACTCACTTTTTGTTGGTGATTTAAAAATTACAAAAATAATTCTACTTTTTCCTCTCCTTTAGGATCTTCTCCTACATCATATTCTTCTGAGACTGCGTTCACGTTTAGAACATTGTCTTGAACACCTTCCCCTGGATCTGGACTTTTTAGATTTCATTTGCACCCAGGAACTAGTTTCTCTACAAGCTTTGTCTGGTCAAGTAGATGCATTATGTAGTTTACATACTCTGATAAACAGAGAAAAGGATAAAATGAATCTACATAGTGCTGTCATTCAGTTTGAGTGGGGACCTACTGGGCGACTAAGAATGGCTCTTTCCCCCCATCATCTTAACAGTCTTCTGGAACTGAACTTGTCCATCCCAGCCATTGCTAAAATTTTGGGAATGTCAAGAAGCACAGTATTCCGACGCATGAATGAGTTCAATCTTTCAGTCAAAGCACTCTATAGCAGCCTGTCAGATGAAGAGTTGGACCAATGCATTACAGACATAAAATCCAGGCAGCCTCACGCTGGATACCAGATACCGGATTTCAAATGTTTATTTGCATGACGCACAAACAGACACAATTGAAAGGTACAAATGTGTTGTGCATGAAACGAATTCAAACGTGGTGCAGATGTGTGTCACAAGTTGATCTGGCTGTAGGCTGTGGCACTTGGCCAGAGGTGGCGCTGGTTGATTCGAGTCCATGTTAGTGCACACAGCATTTACATTTATGTGTCACGGCTGCACAGCAGTCGTGTGGTGTATTGAAAAAAGGATCCAAAATGCAGGTACCGGCTGGGGTGCGAGTGAGTGTTTATTTACAGCAGTGAGAAGGTGACAAAACAGGAAGAGCAGAGCGGGGAGTAAACAAACCTAAACTGGGAAAACTAAAGAACAAAACTTAAACCAAACACTCACGGGAGGAGGAGCGAAATGCACAAAGAGAGATGGCAGAGAGACGCAGAATGAATACCAGGTAACAGAATAATGCAGACTGACATGGAACTAAACAGACGACGCGACAGAGAGCACAGGAAAACACAGGGCTTAAATACACGGGGAGTAATCAGGGAATGGGCCACAGGAGGGAGACACAGCTGGGAGCAATAAGGCTAACGAGACAGGGGAGAGGTAAAACTGAACACACTGACATGAGACATGAACTTTCAGAATAAAACAGGAAACTAACAGACACAGAGAATCAGACAGGACACTGAACTTGACAGGCAGACTCATGAGCAGACACAATAACACCATGGACAGACAGAGGGAACACAGAGAAGTGGGAGCAGGCAGGCAAAGAACAGAAACCTAACAAATGGCAAAATCACAACAGAATACACACTCGGAATGAACAAAAGCATAAGGAAACACAAAACACTGAGTCCTCAGACTCAGGACCATGACAAAAACACTGAGTCCTCAGACTCAGGACCATGACAGTACCCCCCCCCCCCTCAAGGGCTGGCACCAGACAGCCCAACAGAAACACAAAAACAGCCCCAACCCCCCCCCAAAACCAAAAAAAAACAGAAAACGACCCGACCAGGGCGGGCGGTGGGGGCCCAGGACGGAGGGACATAGTCCAAAAAGGCCCAGACGGACAAGGTCAGGGGGCCGACCCGGAGGCCAAAACAGTTCAGTTCCGGGGGCCGACCGTGTGAAAGGCAGCGGCAGTGGGGCAGGTCCGGAGGCCGGCCACGCAGTAGGCAGTGGTGTGGAAACAGTTCTGGGGGCCGACCGTGCGGACAGCAACAGCGGCGTGGAAACAGTTCTGGGGGCCGACCGTGCTCACGACAGCAGTGGCGACAATGCAAGTCCGGAGGCCGGCCACGGTGGCGAAGACTCCCAACATGCGGCCTGGCAGATGACCGACGATGTTGAGGCGGCAGCTGGGGACCAGAAGGCTGCGTGGCCCCCGCAGTACCAGGTGAGAAGGAGGCCGGACCAGACGAGGCAGAGGCAGAGGCCGGACCAGGCGAGGCAGATGGGGAAGCAGAGGCCGGACCAGGCGAGGCAGATGGGGAAGCAGAGGCCGGACCAGGCGAGGCAGATGAGGATGCTGAAGCAGATGCTGGACCAGGCGAGGCAGATGAGGATGCTGAAGCAGATGCTGGGCCAGGCGGTGAGGATGCTGAAGCCGGACCAGGCGGAGGCAAAGCTGAAGCCGGACCAGGCGAAGCGGGTGAAGCTGAAGCAGATGCTGGACCGGGCGAAGCCGATGATGCTGAAGCCGGACCGGACGAAGCCGATGATGCTGAAGCCGGACCGGACGAAGCCGATGATGCTGAAGCCGGATCAGGCGAAGCTGAGGCAGAGGCTGATGAGGAGGCTGCTGCGGGCGAGGATGATGAGACTGCAGCTGGCGAGGATGATGAGTCTTGGGGCTGGACGGGCTCCTCGGGCCCTCCAGCTGACGAGGCAGCAAGCTGGCTAGGTTCTCCTGAACCTCCAGCTGACGAGTCTTGAGGCTGGACGGGCTCCTCGGGCCCTCCAGCTGACGAGGCAGCAAGCTGGCTAGGTTCTCCTGAACCTCCAGCTGACGAGTCTTTAGGCTGGACGGGCTCCTCGGGCCCTCCAGCTGACGACACAGGAAGCTGGGCGGGCTCCTCGGGCCCTCCAGCTGACGAGGCAGGAAGCTGGACGGGCTCCTCGGGCCCTCCAGCTGACGAGGCAGGAAGCTGGACGGGCTCCTCGGGCCCCCCAGCGAAAACAGTCTCAGAACCAGTGGGCACCGGAGCCCCTGGCACACACAGGACAGAACCAGCAGGCGCGGGGACCTCTGGCAGGGACGGAACAGAACCAGCAGGCGCACGGGCCTCTGGCAGGGACGGAACAGAACCAGCAGGCGCACGGGCCTCTGGCAGGGACGGAACAGAACCAGCAGGCACACGGGCCTCTGGCAGGGATGGAACAGAACCAGCAGGCGCACGGGCCTCTGGCAGAGACAGAACAGAACCAGCAGGTGCGGAGACCTCTGGCAGAGACAGAACAGAACCAGCAGGCACACGGGCCTCTGGCAAACACATGGCAGACTGCAGCTGCACAGAGCATTGAGTCTGCTCAGGCAGCGACGGCTGGGTGCGGTCCTCAGCTGGCTTCTTAACCGCCAGGGGTCCAGAGTCTGCTGGGGGCTGAGACCCAGCCTCTGGGGAGGCCCTGGGGCGAGTAACAGTCTCTAAATTAGCCAGTTTCTGAGAAACTAGAGTGGTTTTAATGCGTTTGTCTCTCCGCTCAAAATGGGTGCTAGGAACGGGGTTCAAAATGGGTGGCACAGACACAGCGTCCAGTATGGAGGGAGCGGGTGACCGGGCTAATGGAATAGATGCAGGCTGGGCTAATGAACTGGCTAAAGGCTGATGTACAGGTTGAAGTGAGACTGGAATTGGTGGTGGAGTGGATGAAACACAGTCAGTTACTTGTGAGAGGTTAGTTACCACGAAGGTAGGTAAACACCGTGTACTGTCTTTACCCTCCCCATGAACAGCCCCAGAAAACACAGTCCCAGAAGCACCAGCGTCCTTAAAACTCACCACAGCTGGTTGCACAGGAGTCCCTGAATCCGGCTGTGGGGTGAAGCGCCGGTGGCGCGAATGTTTCCTCCCCACCGCTGACGGCTCCGACAGGCAGGGAAAAACCTCTGGGGGGTCGGGCCGTGAAACCTCCGGTGGGTGAATCTGAGACGGATGCTTTGTGGCGGTCATAGTCCATTGTTGCTGGGCAGAATCCGCTACTTCCCGAGCTTGCACCGCTTCCCGGGCTTTATGCAGCTCAGCGATTAAGTCTGTAAATCCCCGGACCTGGTGGAGATAAGGATTTCCGGCCAGGATAGCCTCAACGGCATTTATCCCCACAACCTTCGCTCGTGCATTGGAGGTGTGGGTTACCCAGTCCACCAGGCGTAGGGCACATGTGAGGTCGCTCTCCCCGGCCAAGACCGCTGGATCCATCTTGTGGTCGCGTCGTACTGTCACGGCTGCACAGCAGTCGTGTGGTGTATTGAAAAAAGGATCCAAAATGCAGGTACCGGCTGGGGTGCGAGTGAGTGTTTATTTACAGCGGTGAGAAGGTGACAAAACAGGAAGAGCAGAGCGGGGAGTAAACAAACCTAAACTGGGAAAACTAAAGAACAAAACTTAAACCAAACACTCACGGGAGGAGGAGCGAAATGCACAAAGAGAGATGGCAGAGAGACGCAGAATGAATACCAGGTAACAGAATAATGCAGACTGACATGGAACTAAACAGACGACGCGACAGAGAGCACAGGAAAACACAGGGCTTAAATACACGGGGAGTAATCAGGGAATGGGCCACAGGAGGGAGACACAGCTGGGAGCAATAAGGCTAACGAGACAGGGGAGAGGTAAAACTGAACACACTGACATGAGACATGAACTTTCAGAATAAAACAGGAAACTAACAGACACAGAGAATCAGACAGGACACTGAACTTGACAGGCAGACTCATGAGCAGACACAATAACACCATGGACAGACAGAGGGAACACAGAGAAGTGGGAGCAGGCAGGCAAAGAACAGAAACCTAACAAATGGCAAAATCACAACAGAATACACACTCGGAATGAACAAAAGCATAAGGAAACACAAAACACTGAGTCCTCAGACTCAGGACCATGACAAAAACACTGAGTCCTCAGACTCAGGACCATGACATTATGTTAGACTACTTTTAATTAACTGCTTTGAATGAAAGAAAAAAAAATCTTGTTCATGACCTGTGTAGTATGTTAACACCAGTGTTGGGACTAACGCGTTCGCGTTACAGTAATCACATTATTGTTGTGGTAACGAGCACGGTAACTAGTTATTATGCCAAAATCAGGAACGCGTTAGTCGTTACTGGGATTTAGATAGGGTCGTTACTCGTTACTTCGTGTGGGGGTTATCGCGGAGCTTCCACAGATTCAGGCCAGCAGGTGGATGACAGAAAGGGGACGCAGAAGGAAGAGAGACCCGAGGTGGCCGCCGGTCCCAACTTCAGGTAAGAAGTTATGACCTGCAGTCTGTCTGGGTCAGATATAAACCAAGTTTAGGTGGAGTTTATTTTCGTTATTCTGACTTTTTCATACTGCGTACTAGCTAGCATGACATACAGCTGGGTGGGTGCTATGATGTTAGTGATGTTGAACTTTATTTTGTTCATAAGGATAATTATTAGAGTTGCCAACCTCCCGTAAAAAACAGAATCGTCCCGTATTCAGAGAAAATATCACGAGTTTTGTACAGGGAGTGCAGAATTATTAGGCAAATGAGTATTTTGTCCACATCATCCTCTTCATGCATGTTGTCTCACTCCAAGCTGTATAGGCTTGAAAGCCTACTACCAATTAAGCATATTAGGTGATGTGCATCTCTGTAATGAGAAGGGGTGTGGTCTAATGACATCAACACCCTATATCAGGTGTGCATAATTATTAGGCAACTTCCTTTCCTTTGGCAAAATGGGTCAAAAGAGGGACTTGACAGGCTCAGAAAAGTCAAAAATAGTGAGATATCTTTCAGAGGGATGCAGCAGTCTCAAAATTGCAAAGCTTCTGAAGCGTGATCATTGAACAATCAAGCTTTTCATTCAAAATAGTCAACAGGGTCGCAAGAAGCGTGTGGAAAAACCAAGGCGCAAAATAACTGCCCATGAACTGAGAAAAGTCAAGCGTGCAGCTGCCAAGATGCCACTTGCCACCAGTTTGGCCATATTTCAGAGCTGCAACATCACTGGAGTGCCCAAAAGCACAAGGTGTGCAATACTCAGAGACATGGCCAAGGTAAGAAAGGCTGAAAGACGACCACCACTGAACAAGACACACAAGCTGAAACGTCAAGACTGGGCCAAGAAATATCTCAAGACTGATTTTTCTAAGGTTTTATGGACTGATGAAATGAGAGTGAGTCTTGATGGGCCAGATGGATGGGCCCGTGGCTGGATTGGTAAAGGGCAGAGAGCTCCAGTCCGACTCAGACGCCAGCAAGGTGGAGGTGGAGTACTGGTTTGGGCTGGTATCATCAAAGATGAGCTTGTGGGGCCTTTTCGGGTTGAGGATGGAGTCAAGCTCAACTCCCAGTCCTACTGCCAGTTTCTGGAAGACACCTTCTTCAAGCAGTGGTACAGGAAGAAGTCTGCATCCTTCAAGAAAAACATGATTTTCATGCAGGACAATGCTCCATCACACGCGTCCAAGCACTCCACAGCGTGGCTGGCAAGAAAGGGTATAAAAGAAGAAAAACTAATGACATGGCCACCTTGTTCACCTGATCTGAACCCCATTGAGAACCTGTGGTCCATCATCAAATGTGAGATTTACAAGGAGGGAAAACAGTACACCTCTCTGAACAGTGTCTGGGAGGCTGTGGTTGCTGCTGCACGCAATGTTGATGGTGAACAGATCAAAACACTGACAGAATCCATGGATGGCAGGCTTTTGAGTGTCCTTGCAAAGAAAGGTGGCTATATTGGTCGCTGATTTGTTTTTGTTTTGTTTTTGAATGTCAGAAATGTATATTTGTGAATGTGGAGATGTTATATTGGTTTCACTGGTAAAAATAAATAATTGAAATGGGTAAATATTTGTTTTTTGTTGAGTTGCCTAATAATTATGCACAGTAATAGTCACCTGCACACACAGATATCCCCCTAAAATAGCTAAAACTAAAAACAAACTAAAAACTACTTCCAAAAACATTCAGCTTTGATATTAATGAGTTTCTTGGGTTCATTGAGAACATGGTTGTTGTTCAATAATAAAATTATTCCTCAAAAATACAACTTGCCTAATAATTCTGCACTCCCTGTATTGATGTAAAAAGTAATGCAGTTTGTCCCGGATTTCAGCTACAATGGAAAAGACACAAAGCTGGAGTTATTCCGTGTTTGCTGCACAGCTGCCTCTTCTTCTCTCACCCTCTCTCTCCTGTTTCTACTTCAATCATGAAAACTGATCAATGATCAGCTGATCGGCTTTTCTTTCTTGTTTGTTTATCGAAAGAAACCATGCCGATGTCGCGTTAAACAACAGCAGCACGTTTAAACTTGATCAGCTGTTGTTAGAATTTATTTAATATTACTTTCTACTATCAGCTGATGTTTGCTGGAGCCACAGCCGTAAAAGCTGCTGGTCATGATATCGGTTTGGTTATCTGGTGAGAGGGAAACATGAAGATGAAACCAGGAAATGTTCTTACCGAGTCATCAGAGCTGAGCATGTGATGGAGAAACAGGTTTACCTTTTAGGTGACATGAATGAGTTGAAGGGAAGTTATGAACTGTTTCTGAGAGACAAATAACACCAGGATCCTTTTTTAAGTAGCTGACAGCTGGTAACTGTGCAGGGGCGGGTCTAGCAAAGTGTTGCCAGGGAGCCAGGTAGGGCATTAACAGGGAGAGGGGGGCACAAGGAAATACTTTTCTTTCTTATTCTCATTTAAAATGTCTAGCTTTTAAAAAATAATTATCTGAATCTTACAACAAGCGATTGATAGATTGATACATATATACCATCAAGACAGTGTACATCACTGTCACAACAGCGTTTGTTTTCATTCAAAGGCTTTATGATTTTTCCTATAATGGCGGGCCAATTTTTTGTCCCAGTCCAGCCCTGTATGCAGCTCATCTGCAGTCTGGTGTTGCCTACATCTTCCTACTCGGAGTGCAGAATTTCAGAGTTCTGAGTACAATCAAAAGCACCACGACTGCAGTTTTTGTGTTCGATGTAAAAAGCGCACATGACGCTGTAACGTAGGCTAGAATCATGGCAGTGGTCAATGACGGTCCAGGCGTGGGATTTCTCTCGTGGAAATATGCACATTATTTTATTTTATTTTCTATTGGTAGGTGGCACAGTGCATTTGTGGCAAGTAAGCAAGCTAGAAGACTGGTAAAGTTATGGAAGCAACACATTAACAAGAGAATTCTGAGTAAAACCAAAGTTACTTTCCCTAGTTACTTTGAAAGTAACGAGTAACTTGAAGTGGCTGAGTTACTTTTGATAGAAGTAACTAGTACTGTAACTAAGTTACTAATTTAAAGTAACTTACCCAACACTGGTTAACACTATTGGAAGTAAAAACTAACAAGCTCTGACTTAAGGCAACACAAGTGAATAAATTAAATAAAAATAAAATAAATATAAATGTAAATATATAAACACTTCTACCTCTGAGTTAAGATGGAACAGGAGGGTATGGAATTAAAACGCTATGTCACCTGACCGTAACTCAGGCGCTGACGGTGAGTCCAGGCCCTTTGAAAAGGTTGTAGGGTGCTTAAAAAACAAAAGGGAGGAGAAAAAAAAAGGGGGTTTGTCGTCTGTGTAAGGGTGCTGTGTTGATCCAAAAGTCAGTCTGTCTCAGTTACTGTGTGGGCTGCACAGTAGGGTGGTTGTCGATGTATCGCCAGGCCTCTTCAACGGAACATAGCCACCTCCTCTCTCCTCCGGCTAAGGTGATACGGAGACGGGCAGGGTATGCCAATGAGGGCCTCAGGCCTCGATTGTAAAGCTCTGCCATTACCTCTCTGTACTCGGCCCTCTGGTTTAAGATTTTGGGGCTGTAATCCTCCACGATGCGAATCGGCTGGTCCGGTAGTTTAGAACACCCCTCCGACGCGTCTCCCTGATAATGAGCTCTTTGGTCTGAAACCTGTGGAAGCGTAGAATCACTGATCGTGGTCGGTCGCCCGGTTTCGGCTTTGGGGCTAATGTATTGTGAGCTCTGTCAAGTTCTGGAGGAGATGGAAGTATGTCATCGCCAAAGATTTCACAGAGGGCAGCGGCGAAAAAGTCAGTTGGGCGGCCACAAAGGTCCTTCAGAGCAGGACTGACTGGGAGAATCACTCACTGGCAGGCATTGCAAAAGCTGGATTGCAGTTCTTGCTGCCATCACAACCAATGACTAGGTTTAGGGGGTGTTATGGCCCAGGCCATAATGTGTTTTGGTGGCTGTTTCTTTTTCTGTGTCTTTAAGTCTTTGCAGGTCCCTGACTGGATAAGCTGACAGCTGCTGATTGGTCCCCTGATCATGTGGTCGCTTTCAAAATCCCTCACCAGCAGTTGTCCCGGGGCAGCAACTGACAGCAGCAGCAGACCTGACCCTGGCCTCCAAACTCTGTGATATTTGTGATTCTCTTGACCTATTGAGTTTGTATATAGTGTGTAATTTAGCCTTCACTTGTAAATAGCACCTTGTAAATAGTCACTGAAGCCGAAAGGGTGAGCTGCCTTGTTGTTTTCTGTATTGTTCCCTCCTGTTTATTCAGTTAGGGAGTTAGGCGTAGCATTTGTCTTTTGTTTGTTCTTTTCATCACGTAGGGTTTAGGTAGCACCTCCTTGACTGATTAAGCTGGTTTTGTTTGTTATTTTGGCCTTTGTTCACCCCGGAGTCACGCTTCAGACAATAAACCACTGTTCATGAAGCAATTGGTTTTCCCTCTGTGTATGGTTTTGGGGACCAGGGCAGGGTCAATCCTTTTCAACTCTTATGTTATGTTCTTGTACCCCTAGACTGGGGCGTAACAGGGGGCAATTGTTTGTTCACACATGGCCGGGTGGGCTTGAATAGCTTTTTCTCCCCCTTGCTAATAATTGAAATCATCATTTAAGAACTTTAAATCATCATACAAAAACGTGCTTTTTGTATTTGTATTATCTTCGTCTAATACTAAAATTAGTTTGATGATCTGAAACATGTAAGTGTGACATATGAAGAAAACTAAGACAGATGGGGCGAATACTTTTACACAACAGTGTTTATACACAGCATGTTTATTATCAGTTAGCTTGGTGAAAGAGAGATACAATCATAAGGTGATAATTCTGACAAAGTCACAGTGCTTACAGAGGCCGCCTGTGCAGAAAATTTAAAAAACTTTATGCAGGAAACCATCTGAACCTTTTTGAAGCAATGCCTGAAAGTCACTGCACTTTAAACTGGGATGCAATTGCTTGGTGTCATAGTCATGATTATTAATTGGGGTAAATGTTGAGTCGGCAGATAAGATCTCATAAATAAAACATTGACTCCCAAAAATATATATGGTATAAAACTGGTTGTAGTCCAGTTTCAAGGTGTGGTTGCTTTCCCACGATAATCTGTGACATGCATGTAAACAACCTCATGTCAAACTAGTTTGACATGTTTCTGTTTTTTTTTTTTTTCCTCAAACAGCCATGTTGTTTGGGTGTGTTTACACTGTGACAAAGTGTTCCTGTTCAGTTGTTAATAAGGACAACTAAGAAGCTCGGTGTGTACCCTCACCTGGTGCAGGCGGGGTGTGCAGGTACACCTCCTCACTGTACTCTCCGTAGCCCGCCTTGTTGCAGCCTCTCACCCGCAGCACGTACACGCTGTCCATTTCCAACCTGTCAATCACAGCGCTGCTTCCACTCACTTCGTCCATTCGCTGCCAGCCCCAGCGTGCAGCAGCCAGTCCTCCTCTGATCCCACCTCTGGACGCTCCTCCTGGTACTACACCACGACGGCGATACTCTACAGAAAAGTGCCAGGATGGTGAAGACTCAGGGGGCAGAGGGCAAGGAAGGAATCAACAAACGCTTTCAGGAGGGACAGTGAGGAAGACTCACAGTTTTTTAAGGACGTATGAAAAAGAAAAATTAATGAATAAAAGATAAGACTGTTTTTAATCTATATTGCTATTGTAATAAAAAGAATATAAACAGCACATTAGTGACATCCCTTCAGTTTTTATTTCCAGATACTGTGCTGTATGTGGGGCTTTCCATATTTCCTTTCACATATTTACATTTGAACCTAGCCAGGGTGTTCCCTGCCTCCTCTCTGATGGATATTTACTTTTATAATAACAGATGCAACAATAAACTGAACTTTCAAATAATGAGTTATGGGTATGCACAAATAGTCCCAGTATGTAATAAATTGGGCAGCCAATCATAAGAATGTAGGCCCAAAGGTGCAAGGGAGCTAAAATAGCTTGTTACAGAAAAAAAATAACAAATATGGTACTGGAAACTTTGGCAATACACACATTTTGTGCTATTCTTTGGATTTACTGACAACACTGCTTATGCTGTTTCTTTATTTGGCAAGATGATCAGCTGAAAAACAAGTCAATTATAAAACATGAATCCTATATTGGAACCAATGAAGTTATGATTCCTATACATTCTAAGGCTGCTTCTTCTACCCTGAAGCCAAACAACACAGAGAAGAATGCACGAAGAGAAGTCTCTGAAGATTTCCCCTCAAAAAAAGAAAGAAAGAAAGAAAGCGCTAATCTAAGATCTATTCTCAATTCAATTCAAATTCAATTTTCTTTATTGTCCCACAAGGGGAAATTAGTTTAGCAGCAGGAGGATAAGAACAACAGAACAATACTATAAAACAATAATAACAATAATAATGATAGAAAATTCAAGGACAATTATTTGCCATTAAGGAGACAAGACGCAGTAGGGATAAAAGAGACTCTCTATCAAATCAGAGAGTGATTACTCAACGTAAACAAAAAGGAAACCTGTTATGAGTCTGGCAAGAAGCCTGCACAAAACAGGGCTGATCTGTTTCTTTCAACAGTTCCTGCGTGAATGCCATGAGCCCAGCGTGTTCCAACAAGCCACGTCTCTCCGCCACTTGAGCAGCCAGTGCCTCGCCTCATTTCTGCCGTGCCCCCTCCAGCCTGGGTGAGCGAAGTGTGACGCTCGGCGAGAGCGGCCGTCAAATCCCTGATGCTCTGAGCCAGCTGCTCTCTGGCCGATACACTGTTTACCTGGTGAGGAAAAAGCACAAAGACAAGTTTGGAGAACTAACACCAGGCTTCTGCTGGTACATTCTTAAAAAGGGTCCAAATAACATTATAAAACACTTTGAGAAAAGACACATGTTTGGAGTTATGTATGAAACATGCAGCAGTTGCATAGTATCCAATCCTAAACAGTCAAGCTGAACAAATACTTGCAGTAGCTGCTGACTGATTTTAATCCCATGTTCTGGGAGATTTTGTGGGCCAGAAGTATTAATCACCTCAGTCTGTGTGATGGAACTCTCCAGCTGGGTAATCTGAGCCAAAACTGTGTCCTGGTTGGACAGAATGTAGTTCATCTCCTTTGTAATCTTCTCCTGTCAAATTAACACCGAATATGTGACACAGAAACAACAAATGCACACAGATTATCAGTTTCACACAGCCACACATCTGCATTATCTTGCACACTATGCTTGTCTAACAGTTAAAGCTGCATTACTGTAGCTTTTTAAACAGCACTGCATCATTTTTATCTTCACCTTCATTGCATTTGCTGGTTGTATTTCAAATGTTAGTGAAGTGCAAAACTATTTTAGAGATCTGGACTTAGTCTAAGTGGTGCAACAATTCCTCCATGATAGCTCAGAATCTCATCTCTGCAGTCTTGCGTGAAAGACTTGGAGCAGAGTCGCTACTTCTCCAAATAAAAAGGAGCTAGTTGAGGTTGTTTATCTGACCTTGTCAGATGGCACCTGGGTGAGGTGTTCCAGACAAGTGAAAGAAGATGGAAGGATAGATAGGGACGGGAATCAAGAACCGGTTCTCTAGTCCAATTCCTTGGAATTGTTAGTCTGCCTGCCGATCGATCCTGTTTATCGGTTGCATTTGCACTTGTGCAACAATCAGCTGATTTCAGTTTGTTTGTCAGAGGAAGCAGTGAAGCAGTCTTTGACTACTATAATATATTATTTTAAACTGTGAAATGGAGGGTTTCACACTATTCACATATATGCTGGCTTCACTACTACATGTTTGCTTTGTGTGTATTCCTGCCTCTAGTAAACCTTTCACTGTGCGGGACAGAGATAGATGTCAGATTGTGAGTCAAACCTTCAGCGCTTGGTACGCCTGGGCCACTGGGAGGATTTTATGTCCGGTGTGAATGCGGCGCAGTTTGCAGAGGGGGCAGAGCAGCCACTGACATGACCGACAATAGAACTGCAGCTTCTCCTGGTCGTGTTCTGGACAAGTCAGCACCTGAGCGAGACAGGCAAAACAGATGAGAACAATTTAATCTGAGGCACATTTTACTGAGTAGAAGAAAACAGGAATGTAGCACACAAGTGTGAGTATGCCTGGGTAATTTATTGCTTTGCCTTTTGCTAAGCAGCCAAGAGCCAGTGGAGGGCTCTGAAAAACAAAAGTAAAGTAAATGTAAAGGGGTCTCTGTATTTTCTTCTTGTGTTGTTGCAATTTAAGTGGGTCAGAAATCCATATTTTGCACATGGAAAGAAACCATAACTGTTCCATCCATGCAGTCTTATGATAATGTAGAATTACTATCCTTTATGCAACTTGAACTGTGCCTCGCATGGCAATCACACTTTCTATATAATGCAGTGCAATATAACTACACCCAGTTTACCACTTATTTAACAACATATACCATTAATACTTATAAACCCTCAGCAAAGCATGTCTTGTTGAAAAGTGTAACAAAAGACTTCATGTCTGCTGCCTCCTCTCTGATGGATATTTACTTTTATAATAACAGATGCAACAATAAACTGAACTTTCTAATAATGAGTTAAGGGTATGCACAAATAGTCCCAGTAAATGTAATAAAATAGGCAGCCAGTCATAAGAATGTAGGCCCAAAGGTGCACGGGAGGTAAAACAGCTTGTTACAGTAAGAAAATAACAAAGGGGCTTATTATTATATAAATAAGACTCATGCAAAGCAACTCCAAGAATAAAAATATGGTACTGGAAACTTTGACAATACACACATTTTGTGCTATTCTTTGGATTTACTGACAACACTGCTTATGCTGTTTCTTTATTTGGCAAGATGATCAGCTGAAAAGCAAGTCAATTATAAAACATGAATCCTATATTGGAAGTTATGATTCCTATACATTCTAAGGCTGCTTCTTCTACCCTGAAGCCAAACAACACGGAGAAGAATGCACGAAGAGAAGTCTCTGAAGATTTCCCCTCAAAAAAAGAAAGAAAGCGCTAATCTAAGATCTATTCTATCAAATCAGAGAGTGATTACTCAGTGTAAACAAAAAGGAAACCTGTTATGAGTCTGGCAAGAAGCCTGCACAAAACAGGGCGGATCTGTTTCTTTCAACAGTTCCTGCGTGAACACCATGAGCCCAGCGTGCTCCAACAAGCCACGTCTCTCCGCCACTTGAGCAGCCAGTGCCTCGCCTCGTTTCTGCCGTGCCCCCTCCAGCCTGGGTGAGCGAAGCGTGACGCTCGGCGAGAGCGGCCGTCAAATCCCTGATGCATGACTGTTACATGTCATGCATGCGGTCATGCAAGACTGTTACATGACCATTATTTATTTAATTTACTTTAATAGTCTCATGCAAAGAGTCCTCTTAAAGACACAACACCCCAAACTTTACATTTCATATTTTATTGTCTTTTGTTCTGCAGCAATTCCAGATTCAAAAGCAGTCCTGAGATCATAACATCAGAAACATTTTGTAAAACATGCAGCAAGTTTTTAGAATTCTCCAAATCCTCAAATGCAAACATTCACTGTAACAGCACACGAGTGTCGTGTTTGTTAAAGAATATGTTTTAAAAAAGTGAAGGAAGGAGGAGTGGTTGGAGATGAAAGGAGCATTCTAGAGGGAGGGGGGAGGGATACTGGGTGTGGTGATGTATAAAGCATCTTTGCCACCCACTGGTTCATCACAACAGCTCTACCAAGATCAACAGTAGCCTCCAATTGTCTTAAACCTCAGCACTGGTGAGTAGAAAATCCTACAAGTGCTTTTTTTGCTCGCTCTGGAAACTTTTCCTGGGTTTTCTTGATTGTTTGTTTGTTCGTTTTGATCAAGCAATGCTCATTACAGTTAGTTTTGTATGAATGCACATTAAGAATTAGCAGAAAAGTATTGATGAACTGCAAAGTTTATCACATCCATGTGGACTTTAATGCTTAAACTTCTCTTCTTGCTTATGAAACTTGATGCTGCAAAAGACTGAGCTCATTTTGTCTGAATCCAACTAACTTGTTTGGAAACTCATTTTTACGAATGCATTAAAGTTTTTGGGGGGGTTAGGAGCGATTCTCACCTTTAACTGCAACCTAATTGAGGAATGATGCGGTACAGGTTTTGTGCTCTCTTTCCTTGTAACTCCCTTCGGTTTCCAAACTCTCTGATGCCAAAGTTTCTTCAGCTTAGCGCACCCTAGAGAGGGAAAAACATTGTATGACTCACAACATAACCACTAGCAAATCTCTTGGGTTTATACAGTCAAGTGGAAAGAACGCATAATTTAGATATACTATGTTAGAAGAACAGACATCTGATGTTGCTTTGGGGACTTTAATTAAGCTGCAACCTGCTTCCTTATCTCCTTCTGCTGTTGCCATAACAATGTCCTGTGTCACTTGGCAGAGACGCTACATTAGAGACCGCTGAAAAGGGAAATAAGAGTGGTGGGGCCCAGGTGGAAATCTTGAGTTTATTTTTATCAAGCTCCACTGAGAACCCAGAGAAACTTTGGCAAAGACAAACAGTAATATCAGCCACTGTTTTCTGCTATGACCTCCAGTATGCACTTGCACATGCATATGTTTTACTGCATGTATACATGTATAATTCCAGAATTTAAATATATTAGCAATGTAATTTGTAGAAGTGGTTCAAAAGTAACTGAGTAGCTTCACTGCATCATTATTTTAGGCAAACCTAAAATGGACCTCACAGGGTTAAACGACTCAATCTCTTTCACTCTGGTTTTACCAAGCAGGCCCTGCCTATTCCCCTTTTTCTCCCTCGTTTACTTCTAAATAATTCCTCGTGTTCCAAATATCAATGATGTCCTTTGTTAAGATCCTACATTTGACCACAATACCACGTGATTCAGCCTAATCTGCACCAGATAATGAGTCATAGCAGAATTATGTGTAAACGTTATTCAGAGGAGGCATCTTTCTTTAATCAGTGTGGATTTCCTGTATAAACAAATACCACTGCAGTCTCAGACGTAACATTTTGTTTTCCTTCTGTCTCCCTAAACTAGCCCCAAGCATGTCTTCTAGCATCCAGCAGGCTATGGGACTGCTCATTGGCGCCTTTCATAAATACTCTGGCAAGGAGGGAGACAAACTCACCCTAAGCAAGGAAGAGCTGAAGGAACTTCTTCAAAATGAGCTTGGAGACATATTTGGCGTGAGTGGTCTCTATCCTCCCTCTATCTCACACCCAGTAGGTTGCCTGAAAACACTGCCATACTGATGCAGAGCTTTTACTTTGAGAGAGTGGAAAATACACAGATTTTCCCCTGTGGTTTGCGCAACTATTTGGGCAGAAGTAGGCTGAGCAGTTCTTTGTTTTATGATCACTTAGTGTCTAAATTCAAGCTAACACTTTTCTCCATTGCAGAAATCCACTGACCAGGCAAAACTGGACAAGATCTTCAAGGATCTGGACGCAGACAGGGACGGCACTGTGGATTTTCCAGAGTATGTCACGCTGGTCGCCTGCCTCACTATGCTCTGCAACGATTTCTTCACCCAAAAATAAGGATCCAAGCGCCACCTTGCGGCCAACTGAGAGAGCTGCCGTTCGGTGACAGGAAGTGTCCCTTGACAGCTTTTTTGAAAAAGATATAAACACAAATATATGACAGTGAATTCAAACTTGTACTGAAATCCAAAATGAAATAAATCTTTTTTTTTCTCTCTCTGAAAGACTAGAGTTGCATTTTGTGCATTCTTTAACTGGGAGAACTATTTGTTCCAGTATTGAGCAATTGCAGAATCTTTGGAAGGCTTATGATAACAAGAATGTTTGCCTCGGAAATCAAAATCTTTCTATCAGCAGAGTTCATGCTTTGCAGCTGAAGTATCGTCTAAGTTTCCTAAAGTGTCTTCAGGAAAGGAGCAATACCACTGCAAGTTCTGACAGGAAGGATGTCACCAACGCTGACAGAGATGCAGAACTGAAAATATCTACCAGAGCAGGCTTTTTGAAGTTGCACTGAAGAAACTTTTGAAAGAAGCAAGAACACAAGCCTGATCTCACTAATAAAAAGTGAACTTCTTAAGCAAAACATCCTTATATCATACATCCTTAAATTTAACACACTCTGGGTTTCAGTTTGGCAAAACACATGTTGCATGAAGTTACTTTAATACTAGCAACTCATTTGAGCCCCAAGCCTTGAATCATTTGGGGTCTCAGAAAACTTTAGGTTTGTTTTTTTAGGGGTTTTTTTTCCTTCTGAAGCTTTAATAGTCTGAGGGCCTAAAGTGATGTTACGATACCCATGGCCATTGTTGAATCAGTTTATTGACTTTATGACACGTTTCTGCTTGTGCTGCTATTATGTTACATTTTAGCCAACTCCATTACCCTGTAATTGTAGTTTGAAGTCACATATTCTTGCTTTAACTCAGGTTTCAAAGTCGTCTGCAATAACTTTACAGAGACACAGCAGGTAAAATAAGTACAGAGCACATCCCCGGTTTTCTAAGTAAATATATTTCTAAAGGCGTTTTTCTGCCCACCAGATGTTGGTAACAACCCATTCAGTTCACATGCGCAACAAAAAAAAAAAATCACACAATGAATTAAGATATGTGTAATCTTCAGAAATGACACAGGGGGGAAGTATTGAATGCATGAAGAAACATTTCATGTGTGGATGTGATCGGTTGTTACTGACATCTGGTGAGAATTTCACATCAATAACACCTTTAGAAATATGTTTACTTAGAAAAGTGGTGACATGTTCAACACTTATTTTAACCACTGTACTTTTTTGATTGTTTGAATTAGCTACTCTGCCTTGGTCACTAGTTATTCTTCAAAAATAGGGTGCTGTGCAAAAGTCTTAAGTCAACCTCCATTTCTTCATATTTTGCTTCCAAACAGCCAGACTTTTTTCAGTCTTGAACAATAGTGCTTCAGACTTTCTGAAAGTGTCCCTGGCCTTTGAGTGGCTCCAAAGCCTCATTAGAAATATTCTCAGTGGAAGGAAGCTATAAAGAAGTCATTCTTAAGATAGGAAAACAAGGAGAAAAGACTGCTATATACTAAATTACACAAATATTAGAGGGGGACGGTATCTTGCAACAAAACTGTGATGGACAATAGAGAGAAAAACAACACACAAAATATTTTTAATGTTATTAAAGAGACCTGGAGAGCTAATCCTGAAGACTACTTAAAGAATTGACTAGAAAGCTTCCCTAATATGCCAAAGAATAAAGGTGGTCATACCAAAGGGTTTTTTTTATCATTCAAACTCTGTTTTTGTTGTATGTGATGTATTGTCTTAGAAAAAACATAAAGGACATGGACATACAGCACATGACTCCACATGACACATTGCATGTGTAACATTTAAGTAACTCCTGTAAGACTGAGAATGAATTAATACTTGGGGCATAATATAGCATTCCTGTTTATTTCATAGCTTTTGTTTCATAGTTGCATAGTGTGTGTTGCACTGCTGCATATACAAACCCATGATTCAGTATTTGTAAAACCACATTTAGCAGCAATAACTTGAAGTAATCACTTTATCTATTTAGTATGACTTCATCGGTTTCTTGCACTGCTGTGGAGGAATTTTGGCCTACTCATCTTTACAATGTTGCTTCAGTGCATTGAGGTTTGTGGGCATTTGTTTTTGCACAGCCTTCTTAAAGTGCCACTACAATATTTTTATCTGGCTGAGGTCTGGACTTTGACTGTGTCATTGTAACACTTTGAGTCTTTTCTTTTTCATTTATTCTGTTGGAGATTTGCTGCTGTTCTTATATTTATTGTCCTGTTGCATGATCCAGTTTCAGCCAAGCTTCAGCTGTCAGACAATTGGCTTCTCAATTGACTCGAGAATACTTTGGTATACAGACGAGTTCTTAGTCAACTTAATGACTGCAAGGTGGCCAAGTCTTGTGGCTGTAAAACAAGCCCAATCACAATCATCACAATCAGTGGTTATGCACCTGCGTCTGTCTCTCTAACACAAAAAAAAAAAAAGAGTCACACCACTAATTAGAAGCTGGAGATTTCAAACATCATTACTTGAAAAACAAGACTTCATTAATTATTTTAAAAAGCAATGGGCAATGTATTTCGATAACAGGAAAGATAGTAATGCGAGGAAAATAATATCTTACTGTTCACATAAGATAAATGTAGCGAGTAAAAGCCACCGAGTAACCACTAAGGGCCTCTGTACTACTCGTGCAAACTTTCAGCCCCAAAGCTCTTACAGGAACGAACCCAGAATAAACGGGACAAGAGGGTAAGTATAAGCGAGATACGTTACAGTTTATTATTTTAAAAGAAAACACAAAGGGTTTGCAATAGGCCTAAAACATCACAATAAAAAGGTCACTAAAGACCACAATATAGTCTTATTGGTGCAACCTGCCAGCAATGCAACTATCACCCGAGGGCTTGCTCTCCCCGGCGGTCCCAGATGTTCGCTGCTTTAAAAGAAACAAATCCACCCCAAATAAATACGAGCCCAACAGAGCACTTATCGCATGCACTAAGTGTTTTAGTTCAGGCAATAATTGGTGGCACTAAAATCACTCTTAATAAAACTTATTCACCGCAAATCCACACAGAGCACCTCTAAAAGATCTAATTCCCCTAAGGTAAGAGCCCAGCTCAGGGATTGCACATTGCCGGACTAATATTGCACCAGCCCAGTAGAAATAAAAACAAACCCAGCATAAAAAAATCGGTTTTAAAGGATGACCCTACTCTAAAACCAACTTAGGAGAAAAATGCAACGAAAAGGAGAAGGAGGAAAAAACAGTGACAAATTCACATGTGCAGCCTGTCCTGCAGGAGGCAATACAATATAAGCAACGTTATGAGGGCCCTCGCACCCCAGCGCATCGAGCCACGCCCAACACCTCCACCCATCACGTCCAATCTGATGTCACATTGATGGAATTCATGCGTAGAACCACGAGCTAAGATTTCATCTCATTCAATGCTGATTATAGTCGTCCCACTAGGTGGCGCTCTAACCATTACTGACAAATCGCTTTTTTAGCAGCAAAAAGAATTTTCTGGCACAACTTCACCTGCTTCCAAGGTGCATGGAGAGGACAAAAGAATTCACAAAGCAGGAACTCCAGCAACACTTGAGGGAAGATGAACAACTTTAATAATAGACCTATTATTAAAGTTGTTCATCTTCCCTCAAGTGTTGCTGGAGTTCCTGCTTTGTGAAATTGCTTTTTTTAAACATTTCTGAGCTTGACTCTTGACTCATGTCTGCGACGTTTGGGAGAGATTGGACATTGTGTTTTTGAGTGACAGCAGATTACTGCTCTTTGGTGAGTGATTGAAACTCCACGTGCTGCCATGACCACCCCGTTTCCCTAAACATAAAAAGCTTTGCAATTTAGCACCACAAAGGTCTTTAGGTTCCATGCACCAGAGATCACGTCATTTTGATGAAATCCCAAGGAAGAGTTAGTCAAAGTATGAGGCCTGAAAAGAGGGGAAAATGTCGCCAAAATTATAGTAGTTTTCGGGTAATAAGCCACTACTTTTTTCCACACTGTGAACACTGCGGCTGATCACCTCTTCACTGGGGTGAAGAATTTGGGCTGCTGGGGCATGGAGGTACAAGAATAAATCAATGTACATGTGACCCGTGGTAGGTACCTATTTAAAATAGGACAGAGCCGTAGGCGCACAGTCAGTTTAAAAGAGTTTAATTTTTAATACAAAATAAAAGAAACAGTGTAACAGCAGCACCTAAAAACAATTAAAAACGTTACCTTATTAAAAAAACCGATAAAACTGTACGATTGCCCGTGAGGCAGGACAAGCGCTGCGGGGAACAGTTTAAAAACAAATCGACATAGCACACAGGTTAAAAATGGACGGCAACTCACACATGACCCCAAATGGGTAAAACACTATAGAAAAAAAGGCAAATCTTCGGTGCCGTCTTCACTCGGGCCCCCCGCTGTGCATGCAAGAGCGGGGAGACAAAAAAAAAGGATTTGTTTTCCCTGCAGCGCCTTCACCGCCTGCGAATCAATCTGTGGTGCCTACTGATACAGAAAAAGTAAAACAAAAAAACAAAACCATCGACAGCCGCAGCAGTCTGTCGGCTTACACCAGTTTAAAACAAATTAAAACACACTGATGTGTCGGGTCCTTTGCCCGCAGCCAGAAATCCACCTGGCAAAGCAGCAGCTCGGTACTCTGTGAATAAAAGGCAGGAGATCACTAGCTGGACAATAAAACACAGGAATATTCCTCCACTGAATTGGTTTTGTTACCTGTCCACAAGTTCGTGTCACACCCTAATAAATGTGGGTCAGTGGCGATGAAGTCCACTATACCGTTCTCACGGGAGCAATGTTTCCCACCTACAAGGGTGCAAATAACTGTAAACCTCTGCCAACAGCCAGAGCTCAAGTGGTACATTTTTGTGTAACCTACCCTTCTAACAGAAGTTTAGGGGAGGACGCGTATCAGACTTTCATAGTTAAGAAACACCAACTTGCCCAACTCGGACCAAGCACTCGCAGCTTCAGGTTTGCAAAGGAATACCCAATTGCCCACACCTGCGCTTATGAAAGGAGCGAAGACCAGCTCCGCCCACCAGGGGCGGTCCCAAGTCTCCAGGTCTCACCTGTCACATACACATCATATTCATATGAGTACGGTTCTATTAACCACCATGCTGTACAGCAGCGGTCCCCAACCTTTTTGCGCCACAGATCAGTTTATGTCAGACACGGAGCGGCCTTTAAGGTATCGCGGATAAATACAACCACATAAAATGATCCGACCAAGACAAAAACTGTGGCATCGTGAATGTACTGTGTAATTGTGTAACTTTATTAGCAGCGTCCTCCTGAAAATGTGCCAAATTGAGAGTAACATCCTCCTCTCTGCCGCTTAATGCTCTCTTGTCGCTATGGTAACGTGTAAATATTTCTTTCAAAATAAGACGCACAACTACAACAAGGGAAAAGACCCAGGGAAATCGAGTTAACAATTAAAAACCCTGAAAACCATAAATTTCACCGCGGAGCCTCCACTCTCGTGGCCTGGTACCAAACGACTCACAGACCGCTGCTGTACAGAACCTGTGATGTCCAGACGGTATTCCTCTGGTGTTGAAAACTTTTGGGTTTAGTGATTAACATAGTTGCCATGGTTTCCTTTCTTCTCTTATTTGTTGTGTGTGATCAGGACAATTCTGGGGAAGATGGGCCTGCAGGGGAAAGTCACCCCCTTGCAGGCCAGAAGACATGAGATAAGTTTAAAGAATACAAAGTATGTATGTGTGTTATCAAGAAGATAATTCTTATGAACACAAGTTAATAAATGTGCAATTACTAAGAGTTGTTGTAGTGTTGTTATTTGCTTGCTGTCATTTTTGATTTCCTCTGCCTTTAGGATTGCAAGTATCCAGGCTCAGGAGAGGGGGTCAGTGGGAAGCCCACTGATGCTACTTGGCCCTGGTTTGCCACCTCATGCATGAGGTGATAGGACAGATGCCTTCCATTAAGCCTCCTGTCCTAATGTCCTCTCTCCCTAAGGACAATCCAGGGCCAAGCACAGCAGTGGGTGACCAAAACGACAGCGATGACGAAGCGAGTCAGCCACTTACGACAGGGAGAAAGAGGAAAAGAGATGATGAGCTGCTAGACCTCATCAGAGAGGACATGAGGCAGCAAAGAGAGGCTGAGGAGAGGAGAGCAGGGAGAGGATGGACAGACTGTTTTCACTTCTAGAAAGACTAGTTCCCAAATGAGTTATGTATTGAGAAATGTATTTATTTGAATATATTTGTTACATTGTTATATGTGTTGCATTGGTTTAAAGGTTTTATGTTATTAATAAATTGATTCAAACAAACAGTAATTGTCACTGAACTCAATTTGATTTACAGGCATTTTTATGGAAGAAATATAGTATCATCAGAATTCAAGTATTTTTAGACATTGAATTTATGACACTGAATTTTTATCCTCCAAATTTCCCTCCAAAAATATTCACCTGCAAAAATTCACCTGCAAAAAATTCACCTGCAAAAATTCACCTGAAAAAAATTCACCTGCAAAAATTCACCTGCAAAAATTCAACTGCAAAAGTGATGAACTTTAATGACCCAAGCCAGAGCAATCAGCACCAGATCGAGTCGAGTGGCTCTCGGCCAATTAAATTACGCTGTTTGATCACATGACACCGTTAGCCAGCAGTTTGTCTCCTAAAAGAGAGCTGTTTAGAGGTGAGTGATTAAGTTTTTCTCCTAAATAGAGATCATTACAGAACGCCTAGTCCTACTTAAAATCCCATTTATTTATTTTTTATCATCTACTCGAACTAAGGAAAACGTTTGACTAACTCAAAGACAATTTCCACGCCTCCCATGCCTGTCTGCAGAAGCAGTTTTGAATTTAGGAGCGCCAAGATGGCAGCGGCAAACCCTGGCGGCTCTCCGGTGAGTATATATTTTTTTTTATCTTCAAGTTTGTCTTTTGAAACCTTAATTTTATTTAAATCCGTTGCTCACGTATAAAGTACACAGACGGGGTCTTTGCTCAACTCGTCTGAGGCGTGTCTCACTAAGCGCTACATGCTAGCATCCTGCTAACCGAGCTACCCTTTACATGCTGTGCTTTAGAAAATAGGATACTCGTTAAAAAAAAATACTCCGCAGATATTGATAGATAGACGAACACTGCAAATATAATGTTGGAAACGAGAACGGCCTTTGGTGAAGGGGTAAAATACACCATGAATAAAGCCATAGAGTGAATGGCTGCCATGGTTGCAGAACAGCCTGATTTAATGACAAGAATGGGGAAGAGTGAGGTGAAGTGAACCAAAGCCACAAAACACGGTCAGACAAGGCGGCAAAAGGGCAGTGATCTGTCCGTCAGTATGAAGTTGGTGTGTGCTTTGGTGAACAAAAACTCCAGACCGGTAGCAGGAAGATGGGAGACTCGTGTTTCACTGGAATAGTGGTGAATTAAAACATCCTTTGTTGGGGACATTTCGGTGTAAATGCATCCATACAGGCAAGACAGAGGCAGACCAGACAGTGAAGAAAACAAGGCAAACATTAGAAATATTAAAACGGAAATATAGGATTGAGTTGAGGCCCTTGCAGGCTACCCACAATTTCCCCAAACTGAGCCACCCATTAAGAAATTCATTCTCACTGTTTCATAAACAAAAGGGATTACATTTGACAATATCAAATTTAATTTTCTGACCTTTTCATAAATGAAACACGCTGCCAGGCAATCTGTTTTCGTTTTTTTTCATCCATTCAGAGTATTCGTTGGGAACACTGAACTCAATAATCATTTCCAGCTTTCTTCATTAAGTTTTGGTTTGGCTTTGTTCTCAAAAACATTTAAATAAAACAGATAAAATAGAAAATAAAGCTTTTTCTCTTGCGAGCTCAATTTTTACTGTGCTATTAAAACAAAAGATGTAAGAAAATAATAAATAAAATCCTAACCAGAAAATCAAAATACTGCAACAAATGGCATGAATTAAAAATATACTTTTTTCAAAGAACCATAAGGAAATATGATAAAATAAACATTGGAATCTTATAGCCTAAGAATATTCAGTTAACGTAACTAACCTTGTGTTTTTAACTCACTTTTTGTTGGTGATTTAAAAATTACAAAAATAATTCTACTTTTTCCTCTCCTTTAGGATCTTCTCCTACATCATATTCTTCTGAGACTGCGTTCACGTTTAGAACATTGTCTTGAACACCTTCCCCTGGATCTGGACTTTTTAGATTTCATTTGCACCCAAGAACTAGTTTCTCTACAAGTAGATGCATTATGTAGTTTACATACTCTGATAAACAGAGAAAAGGATAAAATGAATCTACATAGTGCTGTCATTCAGTTTGAGTGGGGACCTACTGGGCGACTAAGAATGGCTCTTTCCCCCCATCATCTTAACAGTCTTCTGGAACTGAACTTGTCCATCCCAGCCATTGCTAAAATTTTGGGAATGTCAAGAAGCACAGTATTCCGACGCATGAATGAGTTCAATCTTTCAGTCAAAGCACTCTATAGCAGCCTGTCAGATGAAGAGTTGGACCAATGCATTACAGACATAAAATCCAGGCAGCCTCACGCTGGATACCGGATGGTGAAAGCACTTCTTCAGGCCAGAGGACACAGAGTCCAGTACCAAAGGGTTAGAAGTTCTATGCACCGTGTTGACACAGCTGGTGTTGTGTCAAGGATGTTTTCCTTGGGATGCATTGCTCGACGTGCTTATTCCGTCCCAGGACCACAGTCTCTAATGCATATTGACACAAATCACAAACTGATACGGTAAATTATTTGATCTTTTGAAGTGAAAGATATTCCTGAGAATTTTTTCATCTGCAAATGTTCAGAACTGTATTTTGTTATCTTACTCGTTACTATATTTGCATCTGGACATACATAAATTACATCTTGCATTGCTTACATTTAAACACTTCAAAGTGATAATTCAAAAACTGATAAAAAAAAAACATTGTTTTCCCCATTCAGCTATAACATTGTGATCTTTGGAGGTATTGATGGCTTTTCTCGTAAGGTAAGTTTAGTTTAGTAAGTAAATCAAATGTAATATTTACATGGAAGTTTCCCATTGTTCTTTTTCCTATAAAGATTATGTATCTCGGTGCTGCTTCCAACAATCTGGCATCAACAACACTGGCATTCTTCCAAAAATCAATCGAGAAGTTTGGTTTTCCTCTCAGGTAATAAGTGATGCATTTTATTATGGGTTAGGTATTTTCTTACATACCTTTTGTAAGACTACATTTGGATATTTCATTAAAATTTGTTTAAGATGATTCTAACTTGCCTCAACAGGCCAGCTCTGTTCTAGGATGCCCTCTGGACCCAGTGGAGGTGGTGAGTGACAGGAGAACGGCGGCTAAGCTGTCATCCCTGTTGGACAACATCTCCCACCCCATGCAGCAGACTGTGACAGCACTGAGCAGCTCCTTCAGTGGGAGACTGCGGCACCCACGGTGTGGGACGGAGAGATTTCGCAGGTCTTTCCTCCCCACTGCTGTCAGACTCCATAATAAAGACTTTAACTGATCAAGCACACACATCCATACATATGCAATAATACCAAGTGCAATAATCCTTTCTGTCATCGTTGTATTTTTACTCAGTTGTATATAGTATTTGTATTTGTATTCTATTTTTATCTTATTGTATATTTATTTTATTTTATTCTACTGTATATAGTATTTTATTTTATTCTATTCTGTACAGTTGTGTACTGTATTTATTCTTATTGTATTCTAATTTTTGCCTCATAACTTTTGCACTGTCCACTTCCTGCTGTGACAAAACAAATTTCCCACGTGTGGGACTAATAAAGGTTATCTTATATATATATCTCTAATTTCAAATGATTGTTATGGTGACTTGGGGATATTTAAGAATAAAAAAAAATTAATTCAACACCTTTACCAAACACTGCTGTTATGTAATTGGATACAAGGGGTGAGATAGTAATATTTTGCCTCCTTGGCTGTAACTCCCTGACATTACAAGGGTAATCATTTTATGATGTCGGGTTCAGTGTTACACCATGATTTCAAATTCAATATCATCATCAATAAGAATTAGTATTATCATTTCAGAGTTGTAGGTAACCACTTTTAAATGCCATAGACTACTTATTTGTTTAATTTGATGTAAATATTTTTGCAAAAATATTCTAAAAATTGTCTCCTTACACAGATCATAATGATACAAGATGGCACTTGCGTAATTTCCAACAAATACAATAAATCTAAGTAATTACTACTAACCTGTGAAATCCTAAAAAATGTTTTAACAGCTGTGTTAAATTAAACTTCATACTGACACATGCTGGAAAGTGCATTCATGAGACAATTTTTCTGATGCATTCAAGAGCAGTAGCAATGAAAGATTTTAAGGATTCTTTTACAATTTGTTTTTCAAACTTTGCTTAAGGCATATACTGTTCTTTATTATCAGATCTAAGTTTGTTTAAAGCTTCGAATGTTTTGGGGTACGATTCTTTGTTTTCAGGGTTCGTGGCGACCACAGAGGGGAAAATGTGGAGGTTGCACGGCTGATGTTTACTGTTCGTGGCACAGGAAGAGGCAGTTTCATTTCAGGAAAGAGTGTGCACAATCAAAGGTTTGTTCTCATAAAATACTGTCCACCTCAAATGTTTCTGACATAAGATGGAAGGTGTTGCATCTTTATTTCCATTATTTAAAAATACATACATTTAAAGGGTATAGTTTTATGAAAGTTTTACAGTAAAATGTCTTTAGAGAACAGTGCCCTATCCAGCATGATATACTTTCTGATATGTATCAGGTGTTCCCTTTTTTTTTTTTTTTGGCAGTTTTTGTTGTTTTTTTCTTTCAATTTCCATTACTTACCCCTCAAGGAAGAAAATATTGGACAGGTCCTACAAACCCCAAAGAGCCTTCAGGAATGTGCCCTATTTTTTAGTTATTCACGCACCTTTTCCAGTCTGTTCCTTCCTTCCATGAATGTTCATTCTGTGTTAATGGTCTGGTTGTCATCTCATGTTGCCACTGATCATTACAACCCTTTTGGCACCTTTTAAGTGATATGCCTGGGTCCTTCCTACATGCCCTGATAATGTATTATTACTGTTGTCATGCACACATTTCATGTAGGGTTAGAAACAAGCAGGGAATTTGTCATACACACCAAGAAAAGCCATACCTAATTAAATATTTTTTATATATTATTTCAGAATAGAGCGACTGTGGAGAGACCTCTGGGTGGCCGTTACATGCATTTACTACGATGTTCTTCACAACCTTGAGGAAGAGGGCCTTCTTGACATTTCAAATGTTGCACACCTCTTTTGCTGCCATTACGTCTTTCTTCCTCGACTGGAGGATGATTTGAATACATTTTGCAGTGGATGGGACAACCATCCACTGCGAACAGAAAACAACATGAGTCCCAACCAGCTGTGGGAGTTGGGTCACAGATATCACCCTGTTCCTGTTCCAGAAAACACACAGGTAAAGGTGCACATTTTTAGTACTCTGATTCCTATATACAATTATTCTTTCCTAATTTTGCTTGTTCGTTGCAGGGCTTCCAGATTCCAGACATTGACTGGGAGGACAGTGGCCTATCTTGCCATAACCATTCAAGCATTGTTGTTCCGAACACTGACTGTCCATTGACAGAAGAACAAATGACAACTTTACAGGGCGTTGTTAATCCAAGAGCGGCATCCCAGTCCTTTGGTGCGGACATGTACATTATGGCTGTTCAGTTTTGTTAGCAATTCATTTAGAATAGGAAAGCTACATACAGTTGCAGGAAAAAGTTTGTGTATCTTGTTGAATTTCATTAATTTCTGCACAATTTGGTCATGAAATGTAATTGGATCTTCATCACGGACATCTGGACAATCAGTCTGCTTAAACTAAACCAACTCAAAGAATTTTCAAGGATTTTTTCATTAACATAATTGTGTATAAGCAGTTCTGATTATTGTGACTTATGTCATGAAATGGGATCTGATCTTCAAATTGTGCTGAAATCTGAGATTACACAGGGTTCACCAACTGTTTCAAGCTATAAAACTTCACTATAAGTAACAATTTTTAGTAAAGCTTCGTAATGTAAACACTGAAGAATTAGGAGAGAGGGAACTTAAAAATATTGATTCACTCAGAAAACTAAATAGAAACTGCTTGTCAGTTTGAATGTTATGTTGTAAAGCAATATTTGACTGAAGGCTGATGGTTGGAATGTTTCAAAATTAAAACAGCAATGTAAGTCAATCTTGTCCTTTTATTTTGATCAAGATGCATGCAAGATGTCATTGACAAGGTAAACTTTCAAGACATTAACAGTTTTAAAAACTACTTAAAGGCATTTTCAACTGAGAACTGAACCAAGAACCAATGTTGCCTGCACAGAGTAAATGGCATCAGAGAGGCCCAGTAGATGTGAACATTTATATTCCAAATCTTAAACAGAGACTTGTACACCACTACCTTGCATTATGGGAATGACTCAAATGAGTCCAAACCCTGAGTGGCAGGTTTCAGAGCAGGCAATGAGGTCTTCCTTAAAAGTTAAATAGTCCTTGTAGTGGTATGGAATGCGCAAGGTCTCATAGCAGGTGGCAGCAGTTGGATGTCTGCCATCCACTAGCTCCACTGTGAGACTTTTTGGCACAATCTCCCATCCAGTCCAGAATTTTAGGACATTTGTCAGCTCACTTGGTGTTGCTGTGAAGAAAAAAAGAGGTTTAACAACCTTGAAAAAAATCCAACCAATATATTTTTAACATTACAATAATATTGGTATTCTACGGAGCCCCGCAGGGGACACGGGAGAAAAAAAAAAAATTAAGACGGACTTTTGCGAGATCTCGCAAAAACAAACTCGGGATCTCGCAAAAGTATTGCGAGATCTCGCAAAAGTCCGTCTTGATTTTTTTTTCTCCCATGTCCCCTGCGGGGCTCCGTAGTATTCCCCTCCTGCAAAATGGCAAACCTACCATTTAGAATAAAATGCCTCATGTAGCCTGTGATTCGGCATTTATTTTGAAGAGGACAGTCATCATCTTCATCTTCTGGCCACACGATCCACTGAAGAAGGACCTGTAACAGAACAAAGTATACCCTTAAAAATACTGCTGCACATTTTTCAGATTTCCATGGATTTTGTCTCTTCTTGTTTTGGGGAGTTCCCTTCCCTATAGCCATATTTTATCTAATTAGTCACACCTGTTCTTAGCTCACTATCACCCACTTAGCCTTATGGTCCATGACTTGATTTCTTGAATAAATTTCTATAATAATCCATGTTTTGTGCTTTTTGTGTTCACTTGGATCCCCAAACCTCTACATAGTTTTGACTGTATCTTAAAAGAAGAAACTGTCTCAAACAAAAAATGAAAATAGAAATTAATTTTTTTTTTTCAAATTCAAACAACAGTAATGGCTAAATATATAATTAGAAAATGTGTATTACCAAATAATTACTAATGTATTTTAGTCATGTCTTTTTCAAATCTACAAAATCGTTTTCTATATGTAAATCATGCTTTTTGAGCAGTTTTATTTTTACAGGACTAAAGAAAAACTGCTGTAAAGATGTATGGTCCACAAGAATATGTTCATTTTTAGTATTTGTGCATTTTATTTGTAAAAATGAATACAGCTTTGTTATGGTAAGTTTATTATTTGATACATAATTCTTGGTAAATGCCAAATTAAAATTGCAATTTTTTCACTTTGTAGAATGACTCAAGTCTTCATAGTTTGCTTTGGACTACATTTTCTACAACGCACAGTAAAATGTTATTAATGAATACAGTATTTAGGAACACAAAATTTACCTCAGGATTCACAGCAGCCAACTCTTGTGGAAAGAGTAAGGGCACCGTGTCAGGTCGCTGGGTCAGCAGGGTCCACATATGGGTTTCTTTAAGTCCCCTTCTCAGCTGTTTTATCGACCTCGTCACTCTTCCAATGACCTAAGGAAAAACGTTAACTAAACAGTAACACAGAAATATTTTACTTACTTTTCAATTCACTCACAGAATGGAGTAATAATTTCTCAAACAGCCATCTCCTGTTGTTCTCTGTCAAGGGGGGGAGGTCCCATGCATATGCCAGATCCTGAACACGTTTTCTCTCTTCATCCGACAGCTTGGATTGCCCTTCAAGCTGTAACCCATAAGACAGTAATTCAGACAGAAACAAGAACTATAAATTCCTAATTCCTCATACATAAAATTTTTTAAAAAAGACAAGTTTAAAGTCTCAGACCATGTCTCAATGGCAGAGTTTTTGATCTAGAACAATTTTAAAGGATTAGTCCAGGTTAGACATGTTTATAACTCATACGGGGCAATGTATAAACGTTCCCTCATTTAAACATAAAAACCTACAAGCTGAATTGTCCCTCTCAGGTCTAGATCTGGACAGTCCTCGGGTGTAACGGTGGCAGTTTCAGGACTACCACCAAGTAGGACATGCACAACGGCTGGGCTAAGTCCAGATAGGCATGGGCCTCCATGAAGAAAGGAGTGCCCTACCATCCTCCCTGCCATAAGGAACATATCACTCTCCACAAGAAAGTGAGCTGCTGATGGTATGTAATGGCCTGGCTCTCCCTCAAAAAGTGGAGTAACATTAGAGTTTGCTATGAGATAAATGAAAAGAAAGGAAAAAAAAAAAAAAAAAAGAAGATTACTTACACACAATACAGAGGTTTTCACAAAATAAAGAGACAATTAACTTGTGAAAAGTTATACAATATAATGATCATCAAACATAGGTACGGTCAACCAAAACAAACTAACCAAAATTGATGCAAAAACCAGACATCAGCTTCTCCATGCATGTTGATAAGAAAAAACGTATTACTCCTTGTCCGATAGCTGTATCCCCTGTTAGATCACCAAAATAAAATACAAATAATACAAATAATTATTTCAAGATATATTTATGTATCATTTTCAGAAAATTTACCCTCAAGCCTGCACTCCAAGGGACGTGCCCATTCAACATTGGGTCTCTTGTAGAATGAGATGAGGGCCATGTCCTGATCAGCTACACTTTGTCTGATGTCCATTGTGAGACGTAATGGGCTCTCCATTTCATGCATGTCCAAAGCATTCTTTGCACATTCATATATGGCCTTTGAAGAGTCCAAAACAGTTAACCAGCCTAAAAGAAAATAGAGGTGATTATAATTGGATATAGTCTGTATATCAAGTTCTATCTAGATACTATTACAAAAAGATTGTTTTATCCTTTGAAGGATTGTCTAAAGTAGTTTGAATATGAGGCTATCAAAAATAAGAAATCCATTGAATGGATACAAACTAATGGTTTGATTTCCAGGAATTGTTCACATTAGCTGTTGATTGTTACTAATCAACACCTTCCTTACATAACCTGTGACTAAATGATTGACCTACCATCCCTGACTTCACAAGTAGCTCCAGATGGTCCTGGCATATCTGCTAGCCCTTCCTCAATTATTGTATCTTCATGCCCCTTTTCATTTCGTGAGCTACTATCAAAATATGTTGTTAAATTTCATTCAAGGCTTAAATCCAATGACGACAAAAATTGCAATTTTTGTTGCTAAATACCTTTCTCCACATGAAGAGGCATGCAGCTCAATGAGGTCAGAGTGAAACATATCTGTGCAGACAGGACACTGCTGCAATGGTGCTGTTGTGCAATAAATTTTAAAGGACAAAGTTTAATTTTTTTAACATTTAATTTTTCCTTCTAGCTAGCTCTTAACACTTTATGTTTTTGGGTAATATGTTAGTATGAAATTGTCAAAAAAAAAACCTACATTCCTTTTCTGTAGGTTCATCACCATCTAAATTCACCACAGTACTTTCACTGGGAGTTTCCAAAGGAGGACAGGATTTTAGGTGTTCTGACAGAAGTTGCAGTGGAACACCTATGCCACACTTCTGGCATTTTGCTTTTGGCATGCATCTGAAGGACTCATCGCTTAGTGGTACAGGGTCATTGCTAAGTTCCTCTTGAATAGGAGCAATATATACATTTTTACCCCCACGACTGGCAGCCTTTAGGATTGTCCCTGTATAGCCAATATCAGCTGGAGGAACCAGAGAGAGTTTTCGGCTTCCCCAACCACCTGTATAAAAGCAAATTGCAGCAGATTATTCTGATCATGAAATATATCCAATGCCTCAAGAAAAGTGAAAAAGAAAAGTATCTTCAAAACTACTCAGAATTAGGAATTCACAACATGCGGTGAAAAGGAACTTGTCTTAAAAGTACTTATTAAACAGCAGGATCAGTTTCTAGTTTAATTACACAGTGCAGAATTCATACACACCCCCAGGTTTGAACAGCAGCCAGCCACCTGTTACCTCCTTCAGTTTGGGAAACAAATCATTCAGGGCGTCCCTTAACTGAAAGCAATAATACAAATACAATCTCTGAGTCCAAAGAAATTACACATTTAACATTAATTATACCCCTGTATATACTAAGAAACGGTAAAAGAACCATGCATTTACAGTGCAAACTGGATATAATAAAAAAATCTTTTTCAATCCAAAATTTACAGTTACATTTTCATGATTAATGATGAATATCCAATAATAATATTATTTTTTGTAAATGCCACCTGTGACTTGCAGTGATGGTCACCTTCAATAACACTTTTATTAAGCGAAAACTTCTCAGTTTTGATCAGTGAATAAAAAGAATAAGTTTATACCTCTTCATGTGTTGTGCTCTCATCAAGATGTGCTGTTCTTTGACCCATCCCTGCCTGTGTGTGGATATATTTTTCATGTTCTGTTGGGGTCTTCTCCATTTGTTTTGGGAGCAAATAAAATACCACTTCAAGAGGTTTAGGCTTCTTAGCAGGCACCAGAGATGTAGCAGGGAATCGCCTTTTCCCCTTTCCTCTTGAGAAAATACCAGGAAAAGACCTGTCCCAAACATTTTAACAAAATTATTTAAAAGCGACTATTATGAAATGCTTTTTTAGTTTGTTTATACAAATTCAACACAGCACTAACACTGCAGTATACACAGAAACACGGAAATATAATAAAAATAATAATAATAATAATAGCAGCACCCGAAAAACACAAACATTCAAAAATAAACCAAAACATCAGAACTCAAAATACTGGGTCGAAACAAACCAGATCCGTGACAGACTCAGAACTACCAAAAGTATATTTTTATGTGATTGACTGTTGTTGTAATTCAAGCCCTGAGTGTAGAGCAGGTAAGATATAAAGTTCCATCCTAAATTCCATGCTCATGCTGAGTGTTTAGTTTATGACTTTTTCACCTGGTCATTTCTTGCTGAAGGGATGGTCTTTCAGGGTTGACCAAGCTGGTACCCTGGCCACCTTGACTCTGTTCTCTGCAAGAAATAAAATCATATTCTCGTGTGTGTGTGTGTGTGTGTGTGTGTGTGTGTACACACACACACACACACACACACACACATATATATGTATATGTGTGTGTATATATTAGGGGTGCAACGATACACAAAATTCACGGTTCAGTTCGATACTTTGGTGTCACGGTTCGATATTTTTTCGATACAAAAAAAATGTTCATGCCTTTTTAATTTGTCATTTATTAAAATTATAAATATATATTTTAACTCAAAAGTACAGTTTTTAAATTTAACCCTAACCCTTGTGCGTGTTTTTTATTTTGACAGCGAATGCGCACCTGCGGACCACTTATGTGCAGCCCTGGTTATTTAGCTCGTCATATTGCAGCCACAGAAATTCTTTTGTCCATAAAACCATAAAGCTGCACTTTCTTTTTGCCTTATAGTCTGATTTGTCATAACTTTTCTTTGGCTGTCACTTCTTCACCCTGACCTGTCTTATTTGGCTCAGCAGAACTAAAATATATATCTGTCTGTGAAGGTTCTCAGTCATCCAGGTCATCGTAGTCAAATATATATCCTGCTGCTTTTACACGCGCACTCACATAAGCTCAGCGATTCTCTGCGCGATCAACCTCTCACATGTTTAAGCTTGCTGCGGGAGATTTCACTTGTCATGTTTGCATAGTAAGCTAACAATTAATAAGACGATGTCAGAGGAATTGGTGCACAAATTATCATCACTCACAGATCAGTGCTGTCGCTCTCTATACACAGTTCGCATGATTGCAAAGTGAAAGCAAAAAAACAAGCGCAAATTCAAACGCGATTTCAATATGTCACATATTGACAGTGGCTCACCGATGCCAATGACATAATTACCCAGCTACATTTCTGAAAGAATGCAAAAGCATTGACATATATTTTTCCTACAATAGCCCGACGGGCAGGGAAGAGATAGATTTTGGTAGCCCGACTGAAAATATCGCTAGCCCCGGGACGTCGGGCTAGCGATATTGCAAGCCCTGTATCTGATTGAGGAATCACTCATCTTTGGAAAAGAGAGTTTATTACAGAGAAATGGCTCTTTCCAAAATAAAAGCTATACTATATGCTTCTTCTGGGCTATATTCTCAGCAGCATATTAAACACATAAGGAGAATCATGTGCCAACAGCTGTCTAAATGACTCGGCTAAAGTTAGTAGCATGCTTGCTTGTTTTTTTCTGCTTCCACTTGTCTTTGCACTAGGATGATGTCGGCGTAAATGTGGAGTCATATTCGTTGTGTTCCCACTAGTGCTTTCAGGTTAATCTCGTTGAAATGACCTTAACGCCACAACACGGCAAATCTCCGTTAACGAGCTACCGCCGATCGCCCCGTGCATGGGGCTAGATGGCCAACATGTTAACGAGCTAACTGCGCTAACACACTAGCTCCCACCCATGTAATTGAGCATTGCATGGCAAACATACTGTTTTACTTTAGTCCATGACTCGCTTACCTTCAGGGTCATACGTCACATGAAAACCAAAATAATTCCAAACGCCAGATCTGAGTGCCCTGCGCTCTTCCTTCTGACGATGCTGTCTGTGTTGAGCGCTCAGTGAATCTGCGTTCGACTACTCCGCCTAGGCTGCACTGTCGAGCCTAGGCGGAGTAGTCGAACGCAGATTCACTGAGCGCTCAACACAGACAGCATCGTCAGAAGGAAAGTTGATAAAATAAATCAAAAATTTTGTATTGTTCGATACATATGCGTACCGAACCGAAAGCACTGTATCGAACGGTTCAATATCGATACGAATATCGTTGCACCCCTAGTATGTGTGTGTGTGTGTATGTATATATATATATATATATATATATATATATATATATATATATATATATATATATATATCAATTTAGTTGAATGTAGGATTGACTCATAAGTCTTGGTAAAGTACCTTGTATTCTGATTCATCGCAGCAGCAACAGCAGGAGTTTGGTTGGATGATGTAAGCAACTGCAGCAAGTGTCTTGCTGACCGAATAATTTCATCCTGCATAATCTGAAACAAACACATAAAGACAGAAACAATTTATAAATTAACGTTCGATAAAATCTAAGAATGTATCATTTATTAGATAACAATATGAATATGTCTAACAAAAAACTTGTGTGGAGCGAAGTTACATTCAATCAAGATGGTCTGGCATGCTACAACTTTATAGTTGTTAAATTCTGGGTACAAGTATACATACCCATCTTGTACATGTTTATTATTATAATTATTATTATCCTACCCAATTACATGTTTCTTTTAATCAGAGTATGCTGTTTTAATGACTTTACAATATCATTTACATTGCGTTCCTTACATTTTCCCAAATTGTATGTTATATTAATCCTATATTTCCGTTTTAATATTTCTAATGTTTGCCTTGTTTTCTTCACTGTCTGGTCTGCCTCTGTCTTGCCTGTATGGATGCATTTACACCGAAATGTCCCCAACAAAGGATGTTTTAATTCACCACTATTCCAGTGAAACACGAGTCTCCCATCTTCCTGCTACCGGTCTGGAGTTTTTGTTCACCAAAGCACACACCAACTTCATACTGACGGACAGATCACTGCCCTTTTGCCGCCTTGTCTGACCGTGTTTTGTGGCTTTGGTTCACTTCACCTCACTCTTCCCCATTCTTGTCATTAAATCAGGCTGTTCTGCAACCATGGCAGCCATTCACTCTATGGCTTTATTCATGGTGTATTTTACCCCTTCACCAAAGGCCGTTCTCGTTTCCAACATTATATTTGCAGTGTTCGTCTATCTATCAATATCTGCGGAGTATTTTTTTTAACGAGTATCCTATTTTCTAAAGCACAGCATGTAAAGGGTAGCTCGGTTAGCAGGATGCTAGCATGTAGCGCTTAGTGAGACACGCCTCAGACGAGTTGAGCAAAGACCCCGTCTGTGTACTTTATACGTGAGCAACGGATTTAAATAAAATTAAGGTTTCAAAAGACAAACTTGAAGATAAAAAAATATATATACTCACCGGAGAGCCGCCAGGGTTTGCCGCTGCCATCTTGGCGCTCCTAAATTCAAAACTGCTTCTGCAGACAGGCATGGGAGGCGTGGAAATTGTCTTTGAGTTAGTCAAACGTTTTCCTTAGTTCGAGTAGATGATAAAAAAAATAAATGGGATTTTAAGTAGGACTAGGCGTTCTGTAATGATCTCTATTTAGGAGAAAAACTTAATCACTCACCTCTAAACAGCTCTCTTTTAGGAGACAAACTGCTGGCTAACGGTGTCATGTGATCAAACAGCGTAATTTAATTGGCCGAGAGCCACTCGACTCGATCTGGTGCTGATTGCTCTGGCTTGGGTCATTAAAGTTCATCACTTTTGCAGTTGAATTTTTGCAGGTGAATTTTTGGCAGGTGAATTTTTTTCAGGTGAATTTTTTTTCAGGTGAATTTTTGCAGGTGAATTTTTTGCAGGTGAATTTTTGCAGGTGAATATTTTTGCAGGGAAATTTGGAGGATAAAAATTCAGTGTCATAAATTCAATGTCTAAAAATACTTGAATTCTGATGATACTATATTTCTTCCATACATTTTTAACATGTATGAACATAACGCTAACTTTGAGCAATATTACTTGGATATTTATTTGATAGCAATAAAGTAAATAACAATAACAATTAAACAAGAATATTTCAAATACACAATATGTAAAGGTGAAAAAACAATATTTTCAGTTGTTCACACAGGATTAACCTGAGTGACCTGTTCCTGGACCGTTTCTTGAACTGTAATAGATTACAGGAAGTCTCTGGCAGTGTTGTTGAATCTGCCCGAGCAAGATCAGACGTGGATGGGGTGCTGCAACTGAGGTTTGTCTTTTCTGGTCTGCGAGTGGAGAATCACACAGGGTGGTCTGCAAAGAGCTTTAGAATGCTTCCTCTCACTGTCCACTGCATCATCCATCCACAGGGTTTGCAGGGCTGGCTCAATCAATGGCTGCCACACCACTAAGATGTTTTCAGAAATATGCAAACAGGAGATGGTGGATGCTTTATTATTAGTATAATACTTGTAACTCTGTAGCAGACAACAGTTTAATAAAGTGCTATGTACAAAAAAACCCAAAAGATTAGATTCTATGCGTTTCAAAGATATTTAGTTTATATATTTTATATGATACAGTACATGTGTAAGAATGACCGATGTTGTGTCAAAAAATGATCGTCTGCCAAAACTGATTTCCGGTTTTTGCCCTAAACTGATTGCTCGTATTTAACCTGCCTGCTATGAATAACTTGCTGGTCTATAATACGTGAAACATATGTCAAATGTTTCCCTCATTAATGATATCAAGTCACTTTGAGCCACCAGCAACATTCCTGTAACAAGGTAGAAGCTGCAATCAGTTTTTGGCAGTGACTTTTATATCTGCTTTATTTATCCAGTTAAAAAAAAATCTTGTTAACATTAGAAATTAATTTTTTAAGAGTAATCTGGCCAAGAGGACAGCAGACAGCGCAACAAATATATCAATTGTACCTACATTATAACCAGAGTTATACTTGAACAACAGGTAATTATTGTATATATAAAACCCCTTTGTAAACCATGTTCACCGAAGTCTATTTACTAACATACATAAAGATATTACACACAGAAACATTGGAAATCAGTCTTGGCAGGCGAACACTTTTTTGGTGTAACAGGGTCATAAATCACATTGTTATAATTACACAAAATGTGTTCTAAACCCCAGAACTGCTCCTTTTATACCTGACTTTTAGGACCTCCAAGCCTGTAGTTGTGTTCATTATCAGTTATAGCCCCTCCTCATTCTTTTCTTCTTCTTCTTTGGTGCAATACTATAAATACAGTGTACCCCTTTTGCCTCTCCCCTTTTTCTACAATTCCCCTGTGGGAGAGGTGGGTGTCATTTCTTTCCAACACCTTAAAAACACACATAATTCATATTTAGCCACCCTGATGTTTATGATTGCGATGTTAGTTCAGTTATTGTCATTATTAAGCCTGTTTTTGTAAGATGTGATAAGTGTGTAGTATGTGTGTATCATAAATGTGTTTTAGGCGCCATAAATGCTAGCATGAATATATACTCCTTGCTAGCTTGGGAGCTGTGGTGGGTTGAGCTAACCCTCTTCCCCACTGTTTGTATTTGGTCTAGGAGCTGGAGTGGGCAAATTATTTACTTGGAGGTCTTTCTTTCTTTTACCTTTTTTATCAGGTATGTCGGATTTCATGTTGTTGTTTTTGTTTTATCTTATGTCAAATATGTTACGTGTAAATAAATATTTTATGTTTAATGTAAAAATAAATGCCAGCCCCTTTTTCTACAATTCCCCTGTGGGAGAGGAGCTGGAGTGGGCAAATTATTTACTTGAAGGTCTTTCTTTCTTTTACCTTTTTTATCAGACACAACGCAGAATCACACCGGTTACACTGGCACAACGCTGGCAATAATTCAATTATTCGTGTAGTTAGCTAAGTAATTCCTAAATGCGTGTAGATTAAAGGAAATTATTTTACCTGGACATGATTGTCTCTGATGAGCCTAAGGTACAAAAAAGAATTAAAATTGTCCAAACAACGGAGCAAAATTTCTGGGTCCATTTTAAAGTTTTCGCGCTGTGGCGCTAGCGACCGGAAAAACACGCAAGTAAGGGCGGAGTTGAAGGCTAGGAGGCTGTCCACAGCCCATCTGTTATGTTGGATACTCATTGTTTGTTCAATAAAGTTTCTATGGAGAAAAAAGGGGGCTGTCCACAGCCGCTCACTTCCTGACTACCCGTCTGTCTAAGGACACTACCTTGTGACGTAGGTAGGTAGTGTCCTTATGAGCATCCTTCCCCTGAATTCGGACACAGCACATGTCTCTCTCTATGCTGACGATTTATTGCTTTTTATTTCAAACCCAAATACTTCCCTACCATCTATATTGTCTCTACTCGCGCGTCTCAGTCAAGTCTCTGGTTATAAATTAAATCTGTCCAAGAGCTAACTTTGTCTATTAAATGAAGAAGCATTCCCAATAGATTTGTCGGGTTTCCCCTTTAAAGTGGTTAAAGAGCAGTTCACCTACCCTACCTGGGTATTACAATTACAAGAAAGTATAAGCAACTTCTCAAAGCCAACTTTTTACACTATTGAAGAATGTCAGACAAAGCCTTCAACAGTGGTCACCCCTGAACACAACTCTGGTCGGACGACTTAATTCAATTAAAATGAATATCCTTCCTAAATTCTTATACTTATTTCAATCTTTACCAGTCTTCATCCCCAAGTCTTTCTTTACAACTACAACAAAAATAAATATACACTTTAGGACTCGAGGTAAAGGGATCAATAACAATTTAAAATTTATATTTTGATGATTTAATGTCTTACACGCAACCAGTGGAAAGGGGAGGGAGACCTGCTGCTTCCAAATAGAGCACATTTCATTTAGAATGTTGTAAATCCAAGCCCATTATGTATTCATGATTTGAATCCTGGGTTCAAAGCCATCAGGTCCTCAGTTTAGAAAAAAGAGAAAAGAAGAGGAGAAACGAGCAAAAGATACAGGTAAGCAGATGTGTCATTGGATAATGGCAGGTCATGTATCCTGAAACAATCAGAATCAGAATACTATTAATCCCTAAGGAAATCATGTGGGTTACAGTTGCTCCAAGAAGAAATGGTAAAAATAGTAACAGTAACAGACTAAACTTCTGTTAGGGTTCCTGGGTCAGTGACCCGGTGTTTTGTGTTTTTGGTTATTTGATTTTGGTATTTCATTATATTCTAGCTTTGCTTTACGGGTTTTTCTTAGTTAAGGTCCTCTGGGTGGGGTTTGATTAGAATTTTAGTGTTTTGGTTTTCTGTCTGTGTTCCTTTGTTGCTGTCTCCCCTGTCTGCTGTATTTCCACGTCCAGTCAGTGTCTGTGTCTGCCCTGGTCCCACGTCTCTGTTCCCTTTGTTTTAGTGCTTGCCTGTGAGTCTGTGTTATGTTTCCTGTTTTACTTTGGAAGTCCATGTCTGATGTTAATGTGTCTGGTTTTGCTTCCCCTTGTCTCGTTAGGCCTGATTTGCCCCAGCTGTGTTTCCCTCCTGTTACTCATTCCCTGATTGCTCCCTCTGTGTATTTAAGCCCTGTGTTTCTCTGTGTCCATGTTGCGATCTACCGTTTATTTTGCTGTGTGTTTTGTCAATCCGCCGGTGTTAGTTTATTTTTGACCTTTTTCCAGTTATGTTATGTTTGAGTTCAGCATTAAAGCTGTTTTGGTTTAAGTTTCTCTCTGGAGTCTGCATCTTGGGTCCTATCCCTGTCCGCACACAGCCGTCACCTAACAACTTCAAACAATACATTATGTTACAGATTTTACACATTTACGAAATAGCACTAATATATACAGATCACTCAATTATAAATATCAAGGATTAACAGAGGTGATTATAAATAAATATCAAGAAAATTAGTGAGAATATTCCAGAGTAGAAAAGAGCGTGTGTTCAGCACAATATTAATTAGTCATTGTCAATTCTTTATTTGTCCTGTTCTCATTGTATGGCGAATGATGATGGCTGTTTGGTAGCCGTTTGCATACTATGCATACTCTCTCTCTCTTCATGTATGTGCGTGTTTCTCTGGTGAAATTCAGTATGGTTCCAGGGAGTGTTCGCCCAGGGCGCCAAACAGGCTAGTGTAACCGGTTTCTGCTTCATGCCGCTGCAACAGTTCGGCCCAAACAGACTCCTCAACTCTGCGTTGTGTTTTTAAAAAGACAAGGAGTCTCTGATCGATCGTTGCCACTTTATTTCCTGAATGGAAACAACGGTGTATTATCAGTGCACAGGCTCACCACACACCACTCCGCACAGCACACTACAGCAGAACATCCCATTAGCATTCCGCTTTAGCATACAGTTTCACACATTAATAAACAAATGAAGAGTAGCCTACATAAAACTGGTGTTGGACATGTGTCCACTAAGCACTTATTACACTCTGTGCCCATCAGCTAATCAAACATGTTTTGTGTGTCTGTAGGGGAGAGTGGGGTAAGTTGTCACACTGTTCATAACTCCAACACTAGAGGCTCTATCTCAAAAATGAAATAGCCACTTTGTGTGACTTCTTCTTCTATAGTCAACCTCCTGTTCACATGTGGTCAAGACTGTTCTAATCTGAGGTGAGCACATCTTTTTTATTTTTTTGACCTAAAAGGAAAAATAAATCACTTTAAATTTTCTTCAGTACAATTTTGTTAGGTATAGATGTTACAAATTATTATTTTACACAAAATAGAGGAGACATTAACGTGTCTTTTGATACTTCAGTTGCTATGTTGAGCTAACCCTGACATTTAGCCAAAATTAGCATAAATGTCAGTTTGGGGCAAGTTGTCTCATTAACTTTGGGGCAAGTTGTCACATGTGACGACTTGCCCCAGTACAAATAAATGCTCCAAAAAATTGTGATATTGTAATTCATTTGTATTTGTAATAAGGTTTTTGAAGAAAGGAAGGAGAGTGTTACGTTTTTTTTGTCTGGGCGAGTAATTAAACGCAACAAGAAGTTTGCCCACTCACACCCCACCCAAGCAAGAACACCAACAACGATACCTTTTAAAGTGCTAAGCAGCCATTTATTTACTTCGGCAGTGAGCAATGCCAAAAATAATAAACAAAACTCCCTAGTGGTCCCTACGCTTCCCTACACAAAAATGAAAAAAACAAAAACAAACAAAAGACAATTCACTTACCTAGCTTTCTAATGAAAAAACAGGAGAAAACTTATTCAACAAAAATGGCTTCTCACGCCTACTACGCTGCTGCAGTGAAGGATATATACAAGGTGAACAAAGCGTACGATCGCTACTTGACAAATCTATTTACAGCTATTTACAAAATGGACATAATAACGCCAGGCATACACACGAAAACTCTACACTGCAATAAATCAACACACAGGTTCTTGGTTGAGTGGTGGAGAGAGGGGGCCAGGTGGCTGTCATCCGGTAGTTAAGTACTGGAGGTGATCTATTAATTATCCAATCCGAGGATAGGCAGAGATTCCACCCAGATACCTAGCAGCCACGCCCAGGTGTCCACCTCCTAGGAGAGAAAAGGGGAAAGATACCCACAGCCATCCTCTGGTGGGAGGAGTAACACAAAACAAACACATCACTGGATCATAACATTTCCCCCCACCCAAAAAAAATCAAACATTTAACCCCACACAAAAATGTTTGATTCAAAACCTAGAGAGGGCATCAGCCATGACATTCTCTAAGCCCTTTTTGTATCGAATTTCAATGTTGAAGTCCTGGAGGAGTAAGGACCAGCGCATAAGGCGCTGGTTGCTGTTCTGCATCCGAGTTAGGAACTGGAGAGGGTTGTGGTCAGAGAACACGACGGTTGGAACAGGGTCAGTCCTATCTTGACTTCGCTAGGGACAAGGCGAAGCTTTTTGGTAGGTGAGCTCTGGGCCAGAGTGCCATGAGTGTGGTTACAGCTAGTGAGCGGAGTGTGTTTGTGAGTGGTTACGAGGGCCATGCAGAGAGGTTTAAAGGGGCGGGTGCTCAAAGTTAAAAAGGGGCACATTGAACCAGGCTGAATAACAACAACACACATTCATCAAGAATCTAATATGGGAAGGGCGGGGCTGTGTTGATCTGAGACTGTAGACATTAAAAAGTCCATAGGAGAGATGGTAGCTGATTAAACAAGTGTCATGAGATAATAACAAAATGCAAAGATTGGTGACAGCGCTTGGAACCATAAGGCAACAAAAAACTGAGAAATAATTTAGGCTCTGCCTGTGAATCACTCTTTGCTTCTCTTCTTCCTTCCATCCCATCATTTCATATATCACTCTCCACTTGCTATGTGAGAACAAGGCACAACTTGCTATTGCAATAAACTATAATCTAATTATCCACACTTAACAACTCCAGCACTTAATCTATAATAAAATGATGACAGAAAAATGTTATAGCCCCTGCCTTTAGTAGCCTCACACAGCTCCTACTGTTTCCTCCTCATGTCCTTACCAGGCATGTCTGCACAATGTTATATCATGAGTAATATTTTTTTTAAAAATCCATCTAAATAAAACACACACATGTACGCGCACACTGTGACATTTTAGACCTTCTTCAGAATACTGTATATACTATGGGCATCATGGTGCTGATCCAGAATCCTTACATTATTATTTATTACTAGAGCTACAACAATAAAGCAATGAGGAGGGGGAAGTAATAAATATGAAATAATGTATTGATGATGATTCCATTTGTTTCACTATCCACTCTGTGCAGGGGCAAAGCTTATTACATTTTTAAACTGTAGAGATACAATAATTTTGCTGCTGTAAAATCCAAATTTTGTCTTATTTAAAATATAAATCTAATATAATCTGCTTCTTAATGTATGTTCTTTAAAATACAGCGTGTGTTTTTTAATATATTATAATTATAATAATGCATAATTATGTGGACATGCATATTAGATCGTTTTTTAGTGAAATATAATCCCTCCAGAAAGGCAGGAAAAGCCCTGTAACTTGCTTTAAAACTAAATATGTTCCCTAAAACGGTGACAGAGCTACAGACCCATGACAGCCTTACACAGCCAGCAGCTATGACCAGCACTACTTGTGCAGTTAATAAAAGGACAGGTAATGTTTGTCGCGCTGTTGCACACACAGCACGCTCGTTTGTTTCAGTTCGTCAGTTGCCACAAGACAACTTATCAACGTGTACGTAATAAGCCAATACTCCTGTGTGCTATACACTACAGTGTACGCTGTACACCTACTTACTGGTTTTGTCGCATCAGTCTGTGTCTCTGAGTTAACTCGTGTTTCTCCTACAGCTCCGGACCGCTAAAAATGTGCGTGCTTTTTGTGAGCTCGTTCCCGGCTCGTAACCAGCGCGTTCTGCCGTCAAGGGCGATCATTGGTTAAATGTGATCATGTGACTGATGCAAGCCAGATCCTTTTATTTAGCAAAACTGTGATTAATAGTATATATTATTGTTGAGGGGCACAGACAGGACTCCACACGCACGCACACACACACACATAAAAAAAATTATTTTTTTTAAAAAAGTTGCCTCAACAAAAGGGCACTTTGGGCACCCATCAGGAAAGGGGCGGGTGCTCAAGCCCCTCTAGCCCCCCCTCTCTGCACGTGCCTGGTGGTTACAGCTAGTGAGCTGTGTTATTGTGGTTTGCAGCTAGTGAGCTGCTCTCTTTCTTTTTGGCTTACGTTTTACTTTATTGACCACGCCTGAGTTTTGTTTGTTTTCTTAAATGGTGATAGCGGCTTGTCCGTCTCTTTTAGTTAGTATAAATTGAAACTTTAATAAAACTCTTTAATTTAACCCTTTTGCCTCCTTGACTCCTTTTTCTGACCCGGTCACTTTTTGTTACTTCCCCCTCCCCGCCTAGACCCCTCAGGGGAACGTAACAAGTGGGGGCTCGTCCGGGAACCAGGTGGATGTTATTCGGTAGTTAAGTACTGGAGGTGATCCATCAATTATCCAATCCGAGGATAGGCAGAGATTCCACCCAGATACCTAGCAGCCACGCCCAGGTGTCCACCTCCTAGGAGAGAAAAGGGGAAAGATACCCACAGCCATCCTCTGGTGGGAGGAGTAACACAAAACAAACACATCACTGGATCATAACATTTGGGAACGTAACAAAATGTTACGTTGGGCGGCCACAAAGGTCCTTCAGAGCAGGACTGACTGGGAGAATCACTCACTGGCAGGCATTGCAAAAGCTGGATTGCAGTTCTTGCTGCCATCACAACCAATGACTAGGTTTAGGGGGTGTTATGGCCCAGGCCATAATGTGTTTTGGTGGCTGTTTCTTTTTCTGTGTCTTTAAGTCTTTGCAGGTCCCTGACTGGATAAGCTGACAGCTGCTGATTGGTCCCCTGATCATGTGGTCGCTTTCAAAATCCCTCACCAGCAGTTGTCCTGGGGCAGCAACTGACAGCAGCAGCAGACTAGTGATGGGATTTCCGGCTCTTTTTAGAGATCCGGCTCTTTCGGTTCGGCTCACTAAAAAGAGCCGGCGCTTTCGGCTCCGAACCGGCTCTTCAGGTTGTTTTGTTGCTTTAATTAATTTATTATTAACAATAATATAAAATTATGCACAAAAGGAATTACTAACGTAAAAAAAAAGTGGTTTTATTTATATATGTTTATATATAGATATATGCGGTGGCCCCTAGAGACAAAACACGTACAAACTCCAAAACACATTTCTAGCATGAACTGAACTTCCAAAGCAGAGCTACTAGATCACTTAAATTACACAATTGAAAGCATGTGTGTATTGTTTGTGTATTTATACACAGGCACTCATATATATTCAAATAATTTAAAAAAAAAGTTCATTTACCTGTTATTACCACACACCAAATCCAGTCGTTGGTACTTGCTGGCTTGTGTAGCCACAAGATAACAAAGGCTCAACACTGTGCCCAGCATCCTGGAGCACTTCTGTTGTCTTTTGTACGTGTTTTGAGTTTTTATGTGCTTCTGAGTTTTTATATGCTTCTGAGTTTTTACGTGCTTCGGAGTTTGTACGTGTTTTTACGTGCTTTGGAGTTTTTACGTGTTTTGGAGTTTTTACGTGTTTTGGAGTTTGTACATGCTTCAGAGTTCGTACGTGATTTGAAGTTTGTATATGCTTTGTCTCTAGGGGCCACCGTAAATATACTTTTATTTATTCACTCCACATAAAATGTAATAAATAAATCATATAATACAAAAATCAACTATTCACATTTCAAGTTTTAACTATTTAAATTTTAAGCTTTTTCCTTTTACAAATTTAAAGTGAAAAGAACACAAAACACTGCAAACCACAACACATGTGAAAACAAACAGAAGATGCACATTCTCTGTCATATGGACCTGCATGAATAAACTTTCTGAATCCTTTATCATCTGCAACCGAAAATAGTTGTGGATGATTACTATATCTTTCTAATGTTGTTGTCCCTGCCTCTCTTTCTCTCTCTGGCTCTGTTCCTGTGCTACTGAGTGTAACTACCGCCCCTCCCCCCTCTGCCCAGCGTAAAGCACAAGGCTCGCGTGCAGAGTGAAGCGGAAAAAAAGTGCGAGAGAGAGGCTGAGAGAAAGAAAAAAAAAAACCCCACGTGACGGCTCGCGATAAGGAGCCGGCTCGCGTCGTTCACGTCAAAGAGTCGGCTCTAAGAGCCATTTCGTTCGCGAACGACCCATCACTACAGCAGACCTGACCCTGGCCTCCAAACTCTGTGATATTTGTGATTCTCTTGACCTATTGAGTTTGTATATAGTGTGTAATTTAGCCTTCACTTGTAAATAGCACCTTGTAAATAGTCACTGAAGCCGAAAGGGTGAGCTGCCTTGTTGTTTTCTGTATTGTTCCCTCCTGTTTATTCAGTTAGGGAGTTAGGCGTAGCATTTGTCTTTTGTTTGTTCTTTTCATCACGTAGGGTTTAGGTAGCACCTCCTTGACTGATTAAGCTGGTTTTGTTTGTTATTTTGGCCTTTGTTCACCCCAGAGTCACACTTCAGACAATAAACCACTGTTCATGAAGCAATTGGTTTTCCCTCTGTGTATAGTTTTGGGGACCAGGGCAGGGTCAATCCTCTTCAACTCTTATGTTATGTTCTTGTACCCCTAGACTGGGGCGTAACAGGGGGCAATTATTTGTTCACACATGGCCGGGTGGGCTTGAATAGCTTATTCTCCCCCTTGCTAATAATTGAAATCATCATTTAAGAACTTTAAATCATCATACAAAAACATGCTTTTTGTATTTGCATCATCTTCGTCTAATACTAAAATTAGTTTGATGATCTCAAACATGTAAGTGTGACATATGAAGAAAACTAAGACAGATGGGGCGAATACTTTTACACAACAGTGTTTATACACAGCATGTTTATTATCAGTTAGCTTGGTGAAAGAGAGATCATAAGGTGATAATTCTGACAAAGTCACAGTGCTTACAGAGGCTGCTTGTGCAGAAAATTTAAAAAACTTTATGCAGGAAACCATCTGAACCTTTTTGAAGCAATGCCTGAAAGTCACTGCACTTTAAACTGGGGTGCAATTGCTTGGTGTCATAGTCATGATTATTAATTGGGGTAAATGTTGAGTCGGCAGATAAGATCTCATAAATAAAACATTGACTCCCAAAAATATATATGGTATAAAACTGGTTGTAGTCCAGTTTCAAGGTGTGGTTGCTTTCCCACGGTAATCTGTGACATGCATGTAAACAACCTCACGTCAAACTAGTTTGACATGTTTCTGGTTTGTTTTGTTTTTTCCTCAAACAGCCATGTTGTTTGGGTGTGTTTACACTGTGACAAAGTCGTCCTGTTCAGTTGTTAATAAGGACAACTAAGAAGCTCGGTGTGTACCCTCACCTGGTGCAGGCGGGGTGTGCAGGTGCACCTCCTCACTGTACTCTCCGTAGCCCGCCTTGTTGCAGCCTCTCACCCGCAGCACGTACACGCTGTCCATTTCCAACCTGTCAATCACAGCGCTGCTTCCACTCACTTCGTCCAATCGCTGCCAGCCCCAGCGTGCAGCAGCCAGTCCTCCTCTGATCCCACCTCTAGACGCTCCTCCTGGTACTACACCACGACGGCGATACTCTACAGAAAAGTGCCAGGATGGTGCAGACTCCGGGGGCAGAGGGCAAGGAAGGAATCAACAAAGGCTTTCAGGAGGGACAGTGAGGAAGACTCACAGTTTTTTAAGGACGTATGAAAAAGAAAAATTAATGAATAAAAGATAAGACTGTTTTTAATCTTTATTGCTATTATAATAAAAAAATATATAAACAGCACATTAGTGACATCCCTTCAGTTTTTATTTCCAGATACTGTGCTGTATGTGGGGCTTTCTTTATTTCCTTTCACATATTTACATTTGAACCTAGCCAGGGTGTTCCCTGCCTCCTCTCTGATGGATATTTACTTTTACAATAACAGATGCAACAATAAACTGAACTTTCAAATAATGAGTTAAGGGTATGCACAAATAGTCCCAGTATGTAATAAATTGGGCAGCCAGTCATAAGAATGTAGGCCCAAAGGTGCAAGGGAGCTAAAACAGCTTGTTACAGAAAGAAAATAACAAATATGGTACTGGAAACTTTGACAATACACACATTTTGTGCTATTCTTTGGATTTACTGACAACACTGCTTATGCTGTTTCTTTATTTGGCAAGATGATCAGCTGAAAAACAAGTCAATTATAAAACATGAATCCTATATTGGAACCAATGAAGTTATGATTCCTATACATTCTAAGCCTGCTTCCTCTCCCCTGAAGCCAAACAACACAGAGAAGAATGCGCGAAGAGAAGCCTCTGAAGATTTCCCCTCAAAAAAAGAAAGAAAGCGCTAATCTAAGATCTATTCAAATCAGAGAGTGATTACTTAACGTAAACAAAAAGGAAACCTGTTATGAGTCTGGCGAGAAGCCTGCACAAAACAGGGCTGATCTGTTTCTTTCAGCAGTTCCTGCGTGAATGCCATGAGCCCAGCGTGTTCCAACAAGCCACGTCTCTCCGCCACTTGAGCAGCCAGTGCCTCGCCTCGTTTTTGCCATGCCCCCTCCAGAGCCTGGGTGAGCGAAGCGTGACGCTCGGCGAGAGCGGCCGTCAAATCCCTGATGCTCTGAGCCAGCTGCTCTCTGGCCGACACGCTGTTTACCTGGTGAGGAAAAAGCACAAAGACAAGTTTGGAGAACTAACACCAGGCTTCTGCTGGTACATTCTTAAAAAGGGTCCAAATAACATTATAAAACACTTTGAGAAAAAACACATTTTTGGAGTTATATATGAAACATGCAGCAGTTGTACATAGTATCCAATCCTAAACAGCCAAGCTGAACAAATACTTGCAGTAGCTGCTGACTGATTTTAATCCCATGTTCAGGGAGATTTTGTGGGCCAGAAGTATTAATCACCTCAGTCTGTGTGATGGAACTCTCCAGCTGGGTAATCTGAGCCAAAACTGTGTCCTGGTTGGACAGAATGTAGTTCATCTCCTTTGTAATCTTCTCCTGTCAAATTAACACCAAATAAGCGACACAGAAACAACAAATGCACGCAGATTATCAGTTTCACACAGCCACACATCTGCATTATCTTGCACACTATGCTTGTCTAACAGTTAAAGCTGCATTACTGTAGCTTTTTAAACAGCACTGCATCATTTTTATCTTTACCTTCATTGCATTTGGTGGTTGCATTTCAAATGTTAGTGAAGTGCAAAACTATTTTAGAGATCTGGACTTAGTCTAAGTGGTGCAACAATTCCTCCATGATAGCTCAGAATCTCATCTCTGCAGTCTTGCGTGAAAGACTTGGAGCAGAGTCGCTACTTCTCCAAATAAAAAGGAGCGAGTTGAGGTTGTTTATCTGACCTTGTCAGATGGCACCTGGGTGAGGTGTTCCAGACAAGTGAAAGAAGATGGAAGGATAGATAGGGACAGGAATCAAGAACCGGTTCTCTAGTCCAATTCCTTGGAATTGTTAGTCTGCCTGCCGATCGATCCTGTTTATCGGTTGCATTTGCACTTGTGCAACAATCAGCTGATTTCGGTTTGTTTGTCAGAGGAAGCAGTGAAGCAGTCTTTGACTACTATAATATATTATTTTAACCTGTGAAATGGAGGGTTTCACACTATTCACATATATGCTGGCTTCAATACTACATTCTTTGTGTGTATTCCTGCCTCTAGTAAACCTTTCACTGTGCAGGACGGAGATAGATGTCAGATTGTGAGTCAAACCTTCAGCGCTTGGTACGCCTGGGCCACTGGGAGGATTTTATGTCCGGTGTGAATGCGGCGCAGTTTGCAGAGGGGGCAGAGCAGCCGCTGACATGACCGACAATAGAACTGCAGCTTCTCCTGGTCGTGTTCTGGACAAGTCAGCACCTGAGCGAGACAGGCAAAATAGATGAGAACAATTTAATCTGAGGCACATTTTACTGAGTAGAAGAAAACAGGAATGTAGCACACAAGTGTGAGTATGCCTGGGTAATTTATTGCTTTGCCTTTTGCTAAGCAGCCAAGAGCCAGTGGAGGGCTCTGAAAAACCAAAGTAAAGTAAATGTAAAGGGGTCTCTGTATTTTCTTCTTTCTGTTGTTACAATTTAAGTGGGTCAGAAATCCATATTTTGCACATGGAAAGAAACCATAACTGTTCCATCCATGCAGTCTTACAGTAATGTAGAATTACTGTCCTTTATGCAACTTGAACTGTGCCTCACATGGCAATCACACTTTCTATATAATGCAGTGCAATATAACTACACTCAGTTTACCACTTATTTAACAACATATACAATTAATACTTATAAACAAAGCATGTCTTGTTAAGTGTAAGAAAAGACTTCATGTCTGCTGCCTCCTCTCTGATGGATATTTACTTTTACAATAACAGATGCAACAATAAACTGAACTTTCAAATAATGAGTTAAGGGTATGCACAAATAGTCCCAGTATGTAATAAATTGGGCAGCCAATCATAAGAATGTAGGCCCAAAGGTGCAAGGGAGCTAAAACAGCTTGTTACAGAAAGAAAATAACAAAGGGGCTTATTATTATATAAATAAGACTCATGCAAAGCAACTCCAAGAATAAAAATATGGTACTGGAAACTTTGACAATACACACATTTTGTGCTATTCTTTGGATTTACTGACAACACTGCTTATGCTGTTTCTTTATTTGGCAAGATGATCAGCTGAAAAACAAGTCAATTATAAAACATGAATCCTATATTGGAACCAATGAAGTTATGATTCCTATACATTCTAAGCCTGCTTCCTCTCTCCTGAAGCCAAACAAAGCAGAGAAGAATGCAGGAAGAGAAGCCTCTGAAGATTTCTCCTCAAAAAAAGAAAGAAAGCGCTAATCTAAGATCTATTCAAATCAGAGAGTGATTACTTAACGTAAACAAAAAGGAAACCTGTTATGAGTCTGGCGAGAAGCCTGCACAAAACAGGGCTGATCTGTTTCTTTCAACATGAGCCCAGCGTGCTCCAACAAGCCACGTCTCTCCGCCACTTGAGCAGCCAGTGCCTCGCCTCGTTTCTGCCGTGCCCCCTCCAGCCTGGGTGAGCGAAGCGGGACGCTCGGCGAGAGCGGCCGTCAAATCCCTGATGCATGACCGTTACAGGTCATGCATGCGGTCATGCAAGATTGTTACATGACCATTATTTATTTAATTTACTTTAATAGTCTCATGCAAAGAGTCCTCTTAAAAGACACAGGACCCCAAACTTTACATTTCATATTTTATTGTCTTTTGTTCTGCAGCAATTCCAGATTCAAAAGCAGTCCTGAGATCATAACGTAAGAAACATTTTGTAAAACATGCTGCAAGTTTTTAGAATTCTCCAAATCCTCAAATGCAAACATTCACTGTAACAGCACACGAGTGTCGTGTTTGTTAAAGAATATGTTTTAAAAAATGAAGGAAGGAGGAGTGGTTGGAGATGAAAGGAGCATTCTAGAGGGAGGGGGGAGGGGTACTGGGTGTGGTGATGTATAAAGCAGCTTTGCCACCCATTGGTTCATCACAACAGCTCTACCAAGATCAACAGTAGCCTCCAATTGTCTTAAACCTCAGCACTGGTGAGTAGAAAATCCTACAAGTGCTTTTTTTTGTTTGTTATCTGCTTTTATTTACTCACTCTAAAAACTTTTCCAGGTTTGTTTGTTTGTTTGTTTGTTTTAATCCAGCAATGCTCATTATAGTTAGTTTTGTATGAATGCACATTAAGCATTAGCAGAAAAGTATTGATGAACTGCAAAGTTTGTCACATCCATGTGGACTTTAATGCTTAAACTTCTCTTCTTGCTTATGAAACTTGATGCTGCAAAAGACTGAGCTCATTTTGTCTAAATCCCACTAACTTGTTTGGAAACTCATTTTTACGGATGCATTAAAGTTTTTGGGGGGTTAGGAGCGATTCTCACCTTTAACTGCAACCTAATTGAGGAATGATGCGGTACAGGTTTTGTGCTCTCTTTCCTTGTAACTCCCTTCGGTTTCCAAACTCTCTGATGCCAAAGTTTCTTCAGCTTAGCGCACCCTAGAGAGGGGAAAGCACTGTATGATTCACAACATAACCACTAGCAAATCTCTTGGGTTTATACAGTCAAGTGGAAAGAACGCATAATTTAGATATACTATGTTAGAAGAACAGACATCTGATGTTGCTTTGGGGACTTTAATTAAGCTGCAACCTGCTTCCTTATCTCCTTCTGCTGTTGCCATAACAATGTCCTGTGTCACTTGGCAGAGACGCTACATTAGAGACCGCTGAAAAGGGAAATAAGAGTGGTGGGGCCCAGGTGGATATCTTGAGTTTATTTTTATCAAGCTCCACTGAGAACCCAGAGAAACTTTGGCAAAGACAAACAGTAATATCAGCCACTGTTTTCTGCTATGAACTCCAGTATGCACTTGCACATGCATATGTTTTACTGCATGTTTACATATATAATTCCAGAATTTAAATATATTAGCAATGTAATTTGCAGAAGTGGTTCAAAAGTAACTGAAAGGAGCTTCATTGCATCATTATTTTAGGCAAACCTAAAATGGACCTCACAGGGTTAAACGACTCAATCTCTTTCACTCTGGTTTTACCAAGCAGGCCCTGCCTATTCCCCTTTTCCCCCCTCGTTTAGTTCTAAATAATTCCTCGTGTTCCAAATATCAATGATGTCCTTTGTTAAGATCCTACATTTGACCACAATACCACGTGATTCAGCCTAATCTGCACCAGATAATGAGTCATAGCAGAATTATGTGTAAACGTTTTTCAGAGGAGGCATCTTTCTTTAATCAGTGTGGATTTCCTGTATAAACAAATACCACTGCAGTTTCAGACGTAACATTTTGTTTTCCTTCTGTCTCCCTAAACTAGCCCTAATCATGTCTGACATCCAGCAGGCTATGGCACTGCTCATTGCCGCCTTTCATAAATACTCTGGCAAGGAGGGAGACAAATTCACCCTAAGCAAGGGAGAGCTGAAGGAACTTCTTCAAAATGAGCTTGGAGACATATTTGGCGTGAGTGGTCTCTATCCTCCTATCTGACACCCAGTAGGTTGCCTGAAAACACTGGCATACTGATGCAGAGCTTTTACTTTGAGAGAGTGGAAAATACACAGATTTTCCCCTGTGGTTTGCGTAACTATTTGAGCAGAAGTAGGCTGAGCAGTTCTTTGTTTTATGATCACTTAGTGTCTAAATTTAAGCTAACACTTTTCTCCACTGCAGAAATCCACTGACCAGGCAAAACTGGACAAGATCTTCAAGGATCTGGACACAAACGTGGACGGCACTGTGGATTTTGAAGAGTATGTCACGCTGGTCACCTGCCTCACTATGCTCTGCAACGATTTCTTCACCGAAAAATAAGGATCCAAGCGCCACCTTGCGGCCAACTGAGAGAGCTGCCGTTCGGTGACAGGAAGTGTCCCTTGACAGCTGTTTTGAAGAAGATATAAACACAAATATATGACACTGAATTCAAACTTGTACTGAAATCCAAAATGAAATAAATCTTTTTTTTTTCCTCTCTGAAAGACTTGAGTTGCATTTTGTGCATTCTTACATTAACTGGGAGAACTATTTGTTCCAGTATTGAGCAATTGCAGAATCTTTGGAAGGCTTATGATAACAAGAATGTTTGCCTCGAAAATCAAAATGTTTCTATCAGCAGAGTTCATGCTTTGCAGCTGAAGTATCGTCTAAGTTTCCTGAAGTGTCTTCAGGAAAGGAGCAATACCACTGCAAGTTCTGACAGGAAGGATGTCACCAACGCTGACAGAGATGCAGAACTGAAAATATCTACCAGAGCAGGCTTTTTGAAGTTGCACTGAAGAAACTTTTGAAAGAAGCAAGAACACAAGCCTGATCTCACTAATAAAAAGTGAACTTCTTAAGCAAAACATCCTTATATCATACATCCTTAAATTTAACACACTCTGGGTTTCAATTTGGAACCCATTTCCACACAATGAATTAAGATGTGTAATATTCGGAAATGACACAGGGGAAAAAGTACTGAATGCATGAAGAAACAAGAAACATTTAATGATGGGCAAAACTAGCGAGCTCTCTCGGGCCCTTTGCAACTTTATTGTTGCAAAACATACTGATTTCATTGGTTAAAGAAGAATTTCTAAACTACTGAAGGTTTCAGTGTTGGGGCCATAATCCGAAAGTGGAAAGAACATAATTGCAGCATAAACCGGCCACGACCAGGTACTCCTCGCAAGATTTCAAGCAGAGTGTCATGGTCAGTGGGGGCAGACCGTGTGGAGAGTGTGTGTGGTGGACCCAGGCGCGAACACAGTTGAGGAGATGGGAGTGAACTTAAACTGAGAGTGAGCCTTTATTCAGGCTGATGCAGAGGGGAGTGGACAAAACATAACAGGGACAGAGACTGCAACTAACCAAAAACCTAAACAGGAGAAACACTAACCTGACTGAAAAGAATAACTATGATCACTGTGAACAGAATGCTGTGCAGATGCATGGTAACTGTGAACCAAATAGCGTGACGAAACAGACATGAACACGACCTGCACGGAACCTCATCGTGCGGCTGCATGAAAAACAACATAAACCAAATGGCAAACATGAACTGCACAGACTCCTGAAAAACACTTAACTTGACCAGGGGGCGGTACACAGACGACACAACAGCAAACAAAGGAAGACTGAGGACTTAAATACACACATGAGGTGATCAGGGGAAGTGGAGACACATGAGAACACAGCTGACTCGAATGAAACATAATGACAATACAGGGGAGAGTAACACTAACTACAATGAACAAAGAACACCAGACTCTTACAAAATAAAACAGGAAACACGGAGACATAGACATGGAGATAAAACATGAGATGAACTTAACCACAGACATGAAACATGACATGAATTTACTGAGTACGGGGGGAGATGACAGAAATAACTAAGAAATAAGGTCTGAACAGCAACCTAGAAATTAACTAGTTTGACAATGAATACAAAAAATACATAAAACTCAAACACTGGGTCACACGACCCAGTACCGTGACACAGAGGAGTGAAAAGAATTATCTGAAGAGTTGAAAGGAAACAATAGTTAATGCACTCAACCACGTTGCCCTGTATCCATGCTCATTGCTGAAGAAAAAGCATGTTAAAGCATGTTTAAAGTTTACTGAACAACATTTAGATAAGCCTGTGAAATACTGGAAGAAAATCTGTGAAAATCGCCGTGATGTGGGACTGTTTTTTATCGTACGGTACTGGCACGTTTCATATAATCAAAGGAAGGATGGAAAAATATACCGAGACATTTTTGATAAAGATCTGCTGCCATCTGATGAAGATGAAATGCAGACAATGATCCCAACTACACAGCCAAGGAAACTCTCAGTTTGTTTCAGAGGAAGAAAATAAAGCTGCTAGAATGACTCAGCCAATCACCTGACCTGAATTCAATTGGAAATCTATAGAAAGAACTAAAGATCAGAGTTCAGAAGGGGCTCACGGAACCTTCGGGATATGAAGACTGTTTGTGTGGAACAATGGGCCAAAATCACACCTGAGCACAGCATACGACTAGTTTCTCCATACAGGAGGCATCAAGAAGCTGTCATCACCAACAAAGACTTTTGTGCAAAGTGTTGAATAAATTTCAGTAAGCGTGTTCAATACTTTTTCCCTGTGTCATTTCTCAGTTTTATACACAGTTTAAGGATATCTGTGGTTTCATTTCTTTGCATGTGTGGATGTGATCAGTTGTTACTGACATCTGGTGAGAATTTCACATCAATAACACCTTTAGAAATATGTTTACTTAGAAAAGTGGTGACGTGTTCAAAACCTATTTTAACCGCTGTACTTTTTTTGATTGTTTGAAAATTAGCTACTCTGCCTTGTTCGCTTGTTATCCTCCAAAAATAGGGTGCTGTCTTGAGCAATAGTGCTTCAGACTTTCTGAAGGTGTCCCTGGACTTTGAGTGGCTCCAAAGTCTCATTAGAAATAGTCTCAGCGTAAGGAAGCTATAAAGAAGTCATTCTTAAGATAGGAAAGCAAGGAGAAAAGACTGCTATGTACTAAATTACACAAATATTATAAGGTGAAGGTATATTGCAACAAAACTGTGACAGACAACAGAAAAAAAAACAACACAAAAAATGTTTTTTAGGTCATTAAAGAAACCTGGAGAGCTAATCCTGAAGACTACTTAAAGAATTGGCTACTCTAACATGTCAAAGAATAGGCGGTCATACCAAAGATTTTTGGATCATTCAAATTCTGTTTTTGTTGTTTGTGCTGTATTTCCATGTAGCTTTGTCCAGGTCTCCATAAATCACTGCATCTATTTCCCATTTTCCTAGAAAACCATGACAACAGCACATGACTGCACATGACTTTGCATGTGTAACATTTAAGTAACTCCTGTAAGACTGAAAATGAATTAATACTTGGGGCATAATATAGCATTCCTGTTTATTTCATAGCTTTTGTTGCATAGTTAGAGTGTGTGTTGCACTGCTGCATATAGTATTTTCAAAAAGTTATCCATCTCCCACTTTTGCTACTTTAATTGTACATTTTTTCTTGAAAATTAATCAATGAATGAATCTTTGGAATTCTAGGCAATCGTTCGCAGTACTAATACGATGGATATTTGAGTCATGTGAAAAATAATTTCTCACAGGCTTCTATGCAGTCCTGTGAAAAAATACCTACAACCCATGATTCAGTACTTGTAAAACCACATTTAGCAGCAATAACTTGAAGTAATCACTTTCTGTATGACTTTATCGGTTTCTTGCATTGCTGTGGAGGAATTTTGGCCTACTCATCTTTACAATGTTGGTTCATTGTAAAAGTCGCCTTGAGGCGACTTTTGTTGTGATTTGGCGCTATATAAATAAAATTGAATTGAAATTGAATTCAGTGCATTGAGGTTTGTGGGCATTTGTTTTTGCACAGCCTTCTCAAAGTGCCACTACAATATTTTTATCTGGCTGAGGTCTGGACTTTGACTGTGTCATTGTAACACTTTGAGTCTTTTTTTTTTTTCATTTATTCTGTTGGAGATTTGCTGCTGTTCTTATATTTATTGTCCTGTTGCATGATCCGGTTTCAGCCAAGCTTCAGCTGTCAGACAATTGGCTTCTCAATTGACTCGAGAATACTTTGGTATACAGACGAGTTCTTAGTCAACTTAATGACTGCAAGGTGGCCAAGTCTTGTGGCTGCAAAACAAGCCCAATCACTATCAGCAGTTTCACCGTGTCTTCTGTGTGAAACAGGAAAGATAGTAATGCGAGGAAAATAATATCTTACTGTTCATATAAGATAAAGCAGGGATTAAACGCTTTTATTAGAAGTAGAACAAAAACAAGAGAACAGTTAAAACTAAATAAAGAAAAAACAACTACAACTATTTATTCTATGAAGGATTCCACTGGGAACATTACTCATGATCCACAACAAATAAATAAATCTTGTAGTCTTTTATGAAGCTTTATACTCCACACAGATGAATCCTTCCAGCGCTGACATTGCAGAAGATAAATCTACCGAAACTACATGACAGATTGTGGATCTGGATTCACCTCTTTCAATGTCCAAAATTCCCAGAAGCCCCACAGCATCTCCCAAACAACAAAGCCCCAGGTCCACATGGTTTTCCAGCAGAGTTTTACAAAGATTCTGGCCTACACTAGCACCTATTTTTTTTCAGTCATCACCAAACCCTCACTCTGCCACCGTTGTGCTTGATAGTTGGTGCGAGTTATTTGTGCTGATATGATTTGTTTGTTTTTTGCCATATCTGAGTATCATGGCCTAACATCGCCACTTTGAATTTGTGAGACCTTCTCATGGCAACACTTCTAAACAAGCTGTACTTGTTCATTCTTTTTCTATTTGTACTGTCATGAACTTTAACATTTGTTCATGCTAACTAGGCAGAGTCTGAGATGTAGTTGATGGACTGTTGCAGTTTCTCTGAGCATTGCACTTTGGCAAGAATGTGGCATTCTTTTAACACACACCTGAATGCTCCAGACCAGGAAACTGCCAAAATATCTGCTTTTATAGAGGTGCTCACACTTGCTGATGATCATTTAATCAACCGCATTTGATTAGCAGCAACTAGCTAATACTTGCCCTCTGGAAACGGTAAGAGTTTACTTAAGTTTTATATGTCTGCAAAAACTTTTTTAACATGACTGCATATTATTCTACCGTAGTGCATTGTTGGCAATAAAGACAAGTCATGTGGTTTAGTGGTTTACAACCTGCAAGTTTTCATTCCAATCAAATAAGACAGGAAGTGACAGCTTATCTCTCCCTCAGTACTCTAAAACAAGGAATCAGCAAATGTGTTGTGCAATCTTGTTTAGCAGGCTTACACAAGATAACATAAAACAATCAGCTGTTCAGCATAAATGAGAAAGAAATGTTGAACATTAAAATAAGACAAGGTTGTGAAAAGTATTTGCTCCCTTCTTGATTTATTTTATTTATTTATTTATTTATTTGCCTTTTTGTCACTCTTGCATGTTGCAGATCATCAAACAAATTTTAATATTAGACAAAGATAACCCGAGTAAATACAAAATGCAGTTTTTAAATGATGATTTTATTTATTAAGGGGAAAGACTAAACAAACCTGGTCCTATGTGATAAAGTCGTCGGCCTTTGTTTTACCACCCTCGGTAGCAAGAACACCAGAGGAAAAAAGTAATAAACATCCATCAGTCTGCAAAGGATCACAAAGACATTTCTAAGGCTTTGGGACTCTGGTGAACCACAGTGATACTAGGACTCATTACATCTGGTGTAAAGCTACAACAGCATTTAATAAAAAGAATATCAGTCAAAGCAGTCAAACATGGTGGTGGTAGCATGGCAGTCTGGGGTGATTTGCTGCTTCAGGACCTGGACGATTTGCTGTAATTGATGCAATGAATTCTGCTCACTACCAGTAAATCCTGAGGGAGAATGTCCAGCCATCAGATCATGCTCTGAAGTGCAGCTGGGTTTTGCAGCAGGACAAGCATAAAACACACCAACAAGTTCAGCTCTGAATGGCTCAAAAAGGACAAAATTGAGATTTTGGAGTGGCCTAGTCAAAGTCTCAACTTAAAACCATTTGAGATGCTTTGGCATGACTTTAAACGGGTCGTTTAAGCTCACAAACCCTCCAATGTGGGTGAATAAAAACATTTCTGCAAAGAAGAGTGGACAGATTGGACTCCAATCCAATGCTTTTGTGAAAGACTCACAAAATTGCAGTTCTTGCTACCAAGGGTGGCAAAACCAGTATTAGGTTTAGGGGGTGAGTGCAGGGTAAGGTAGGTGTGTTTATTTTTTCTGGTAATAAATGAAATAATTATTTAAAACTTGCATTTTGTGTCTACTCGAGGTTATCTGTAATATTAAAATAATAGAAGAAATCAGAAAAAAGCTAAATATTTTTACAGCACTATATGTGTACATGTCTGATAAAATGCTGTACGTATTTATAATTATAATGTCTTTATTTCTGGATTCCTCTGTAGAATCATAACTAAAATTGTGGGAAAAAAATACATTTATATTTCTCAATAGTGGTTGGGTCCAGTGCCTCTCATCCTTTAACTCCTGCCGTTTGCAAAGTTTGCAGCATCATTTAAATGCAATCACTGGCACTCTTTGTCTGTTAAGATAAAACAGAAAGGGTTTAGTAGAAAATAAAGGGATTAAGAATGCGTTTTAATCAACAACGACATTGTTTCATTCAATGCGTTGAATGGAAACGAGAGTAAACAACACACTTTCGGTGACGCCTCCGGCAGGTCACGTTGCATGGCCGTGTCCCGTGACGCTGCCAGGGGGCGGGTTATCACCAACAGAGTCGGTCTGTGGAGCTAACCTCACAGAGAGGATCGGAGCCCGAGTGTTGTTTTGAATTTGCTGGAAGACGCCGATTTGGAGAGGGGTAGTGCCTGTGAATAAGATGGCGGATGTAGGAGGCGATGAAACTCGGCCCGTTCTCCCTTCGGCATCCCGTAACGGTCCGGTTGTCGGTTCGTCGGCTGGCACCGCGGGCCACGGCGCAGCAATGGTCACATCGGGACCGCGGATGGTCAGGATCGTCAAGTCGGAGTCCGGCTACGGGTTTAATGTCCGCGGTCAAGTGAGCGAAGGAGGACAGCTTCGGAGCATCAACGGGGAGCTGTACGCCCCTCTTCAGCATGTCAGCGCTGTTTTACCCGGAGGTGCTGCGGACCGAGCCGGGATAGTGAAGGGTGACAGGATCCTGGAGGTGTAAGTCAGCTTCTGTCCCTTCCAGTTAGGACGCGGAGTTAGCAATTGGAGCTAGCTACCCAGTTTAGCCTGTGTGGATCCAGTTTCAAGCATGTGTTATTCCGTTTTCGAGGTTTGCTTCTTGTTGCCATTAAAGTAACTCACTAGTTTATTAATTATTCAGCTTTGGAGCGTTTTGACCTGAGTAAATATTTAAGGCTTTAGCTCCGGTGAGATAACTAGAAAGCTAACCAGCTTACATAAGTTGGACAACAGCCTGTGCATGTTGATTAGCTGTAGCTCGCTAGCGAGCCAGGTAGCTAATGTGTTTGGCTAGCTCCTTGCTCAGTGTCAGCTCCAGCGGGAGATGTAGGACGACATTTAGACGACAGTCCACTTTCCACTGCGTTGTCATATGCATAATAGTGTTGATATGTATTCTTAGCCTGTGAAATGACAGAGGATGGCAGTGTTGTCACTCAAATTCAGCATCATATGACAGGAGTGTGTGGTCTTACTTGCTTTCACTAGCTAGCATTCGCACCAGCCGTGCTGTTTACATGGGAAGTTTGAGGTGCTTTCTATTGATTTTTAGGGTTTGCTTTTGTTCTATCGCTATATGTAACCTCGAGTGGGTTTGATATACGTGAAGAGATCATTTTAGAAGTGCTTTTATGTTATCTATCGTGCCAGCATTCGTCAAGTCTGCTTTCAAGTCTCTTTCCATTTATTAGCGTTCGGTGAAACACTGCTTCCCTTTGAGTCATAGCTGGCATTTAAATGTAACAGGAAATGTGTCCATACACAGAACCTGTAATAATGTCAGCCAAGTGAACAAATCTACAAGCAGGAATGTAAAGCCCTGGCCTTCAGTAAAACCTGAAGTGTTAATGGTAATAGAGCAGTTCTTACAAACTTTTTTGCTTACGTTTAAAATCAGTGTTTAGTTAGTGTGAGTAGTGTTGATGTCACTTGACAGTGGAGCAATAAAGCTGTCTTAGAAAAAGGAAGAACAGAAACGGTAAAGAAGGAACACTGCTCTCACTTCCATTTGCTGAGGCATCAGCATGTTGTTTTCCGTTGGGTTTTTTTATTTTTTTTGTTTTTTTTACTCATTAGTTCTTTCTGCTGTCATATGATAGCGGCAATACTTATCATGTGACCTGTTAACCCGTTTGACCATTTTGCAAAAAAAAAAGCCTCATAACTGGACTTCAGCCGGTTAAATATGTTAGTTGTCAGCATTTTACTTAGCAAACAAAGAAAGCCAGCAATGTACTTTATTTACAGTAAGCAGCTCAGGTGGTGTTTCTTGTCTGAGTGTATCACTACTGCCTGAGTGAGCATAGTTGTTTTGTTTTTTTCATGATTTCCTTAAAAGACAAGAAAAAGGGGAAACAAATAAAAATGACCTTGCTTCGCCCTTGTGTGTGTTTTTAGAAGATAATGCTGTGTTCAGTAAAGTTCAACTTGTAAAACATTATATAACCAGGAAGTGAAACTAGTGATCGACAACCTCTTTTGCGAGAGCATCCTGGGCCCACATAAGCACCGTTAACCTGGTACGGTTTTCTGAGGTGGGAGAAACCAGAGCAGCTGGGGAAAAACCCACAGAATCATGGGCAGAACATGAAAACTCCCCACGGGTTTGAACCTATGACTCTGTACTCAGAGTGTAAACCACTGTGCCTCCCAGCTGCCAAATTAGGGGATCAGTTGACTGTTAATCAGTGAGCTTTTATCAGTTTTCACCAGCGACTTTATTTTACAGTAAAGAGTAACAAGTGGAATGGCTGATAAAAAATATAATTAATAACAGTAAAAGCCTGCAAGACACACATATCTGCTCGCATATAATTATTTTATATTATTATTTCTTTATTATTGTTAGTATTATTTTTAGCTCTGAGTAATATTTCATCAAACAGTTTCACTAAGCAATTAAAAGTATTAATACTGTTTTTATTTCTGCCTTAGCCAAATTTACATTGTAGTCATGACGACAGTTTCACCCTTTTGGTTCTGTCCCACCCTTAATTTGGCTTTTCACTCAAACAACTCAGATCAGCGCCCCCCATCACCCCACTCCAAATCTTCTTCTGTTAACTATTATGTACACCCCTTCTTTTTCTGTATGTTTAACTTCCTATTTTAAGTCAGTGACACTACACAGATAAATGCTACGTCTAACATGGCAATCAATGGGCAGGCCTACGCCTACACTTTTCTTCGCCCCCTCCTTTTCAGTGTCTGTCCCACAGTTTCTCATTGGAAGATTAGCAAAGACACCTGATGCTTGTGCCATCTGCTCTCAGCGAAGTCAAAAAGGCACCAGGAGAAAAAGGACATGGGAGCCAACCTAATTGCTTAAGCCTCACAGCCTTGTGTTAGTAAATGGGGAACAATGGGCTAATATTACCAGACAGTATGTTAGGACAGTGCGTACATTAGCAGCTAAAAGAGTACCAGTTTTATTCGAATGATGTATAGATTATACTGTGTTACTGTAATCCCAGCTGCATTGATCTGTAGCAGTAGTGACTGCATTAAGTGCATCAGTTATCAGCTGCGACATAACCAGCCCGCACCAAGTGCAGTTTATCTATCAGTGTGGTCGTTTCTCACATTCCAAATCCCTTCGGTCAAAGCTTTTTTTAAAGTTTGTTTCGTACCAGTCTAGCTTTAAATTTAACTGCTTATAATAGTGACAGGTCCTTTTTTTCTTTTGGAAGATGCATTGATTTATTGTATAGAATTGGAATCTGGAGAGAGTTTAATATCTCTCCAGAGGTATTTTTAAATGCTTTGAATTGTATCCGTCATTCCCTTTTTTGTAGAGAGTTGAATGAACTTCCAATTCAAATATAGTCTGAATGTGTGAGAACAAGTCAGAGCTGCTTGTTCCTCCCCTTTGCCTCATGTTTCTCCTGCGCTCTTTCTCTCTTTTTTCTAGTAATGGCGTGAACGTGGAAGGTGCAACTCATAAGCAGGTGGTGGACCTGATCCGTGCTGGGGAGAAGGAGCTGGTTCTGGCTGTGCTGTCTGTTCCACCTCAGGAGGCTGACGGTTTGGAAGGAGGAGAGGAAGTCCAGCCCAACTACGACTACAGTGACAAGCAGGCCGTGCCCATTTCTATTCCCACATACAAGCACGTAGAACAGCACTCCGAGAGGTTTGTGGTAAGTGCTGATTTGACAGTTGACATGTTTCCGCCTGGGACTGGGCTTCTCTGGAAGGGTGGAGAGGGCGGCCACGAGTGTGTGTGTTTGCCTGATTTTTAAAATACTTTTGGACCTGTCCGTCTTCAGTTTTAAGTGGAATAACATGTTTGAGCTTAAGCGTTCGATCTAAAGACAGTTCTTAAAGATCTTTCAACCCATCTCACCTCAGGAGGTGGTCCGTCCTCCCAAGGCAGCTGTAGAGGCAACACTGTTACCTTAAATTCTTTCTTGAAAAAAACAAAACAGAAGAAACGGCTTCCTGTGGTTGCTCTAAACATGTTTTTTAATGCTGTGGTAGAAAGAAAACTTTTAACCCTCTGATGCAATCATTTCCTTCTCTCGGTCTTCTCTAAAGTTGCTTCATGTTTTGTTTTTTTTAATGCATCTAGGTATACAATGTGTATATGTCAGGGAGGCAGCTGTGTTCAAAACGCTATCGTGAGTTTGCCATCCTGCACCAGAACCTGAAAAGGGAATTCTCCAACTTCAACTTCCCAAAGCTTCCTGGTAAATGGCCCTTCTCCCTATCAGAACAGCAGCTGGATGCACGACGTAGAGGCTTGGAGGAATATCTCGAGCGAGGTAAGATGATTTGGACAGATCACTAGCTCTTCTGTCCCAGAAGAATTAAATGTATTTAAATATTGAATATGTAGTTAGGATGGAAAATACACCATGCACCCACTGTTATTAGTTTTCTAAATTACACAGTAAATCTAAACACTGGATTCATAGTGTTATTTAGCTGCCCTTTGTTTATTTTATTTACCTTGATTTAATATATTGCTCGCCATTTTTCTTTTCCCTTCCTATTCGTCTCTAGTGTGCTCTGTGCGGGTGATTGGGGAGAGTGACATCATGCAGGAGTTTCTCTCGGAATCAGATGAGGTATGCATCTCGTGCATTATTGTTGTAGCAATGCGACTTTTTATTCTGGGTGTTGAAATATTGTGGGTTGAACTTTCTTTTCCTACCAAACTGTTAGGACTTGTGACTTTCTGAATTGGCACAGTGCTCAACAGTCCATTTTTTGTTTATTATATTATATTATCAGATATGTACTATCTTAGTTAGAGATTTAATTTCCGAAGATGTTATTGTTTGTATTCCATAATTATAGGAATTCAAACTCAAAAATGGAGGGGGGGTTTCAGCATTGGATCTGACTCCAAGTCTCTTAAGCTGTATTTAAACTGTTCTGGCCTATTTTGAGAATCATTTAGTATCATTTAGCTTTCACTGGTTAAAGGGAGCTTAGTTGAGAGCTGTGTTGGCCAGTGACGCAGGCTGGAAATTGGTTACCTTGCTGGTGTTTTAAGGAAGTGCAGCAGCAAAACAAATACCAATGCACTGATGTAATCCCACATTTAAAGAAGCGCAATTTGGGGGATTAAGACTTCTTGCCGATTGTAAGTCTTGTTTGGCTATGGCTTGTTGGTTTTTTGTTTGTGTTTTTTAATCCACAAGTACTTAGTGGTAACTTAGAACAAACAAAGGCTTGCATATTCAAACAAGCACGTACAAAGCCTCATTAATCCACTGGGGTAAACACAGCTCTACAGCTGTTCTCATTCTGTTTGGCTTCACTGTACAGAACTACAACGGCGTGTCAGATGTAGAACTGCGGATAGCCCTACCAGACAAGACCACCATCTCCGTCAGAGTCCGTAAGAACAGTACCACAGACCAGGTGTATCAGGTAAGACCACTCCCAGTTGTACAGCTATATTGTACAATATTTTCCATCAGTGTTTTTTTCCCCACAACTAACTGATGTTGTGTTGATCTTCTGTAGGCATTAGTGATGAAGGTTGGGATGGACAGTATTATGGCGAGCTACTTTGCTCTGTTTGAAGTTATCAACCACTCCTTTGGTAAGAGCTGCACGTGTGTTTGTTGCACTTCACATGGAAAGATGTCTGACCTTTTTTTCACATTCTCTCCTGTTTAATTTGCACATCCTGTTTCGGGGGTTTATGACATGACCACTAAAAATAAATAAAACCCTCTGAATTTAAATCACTGGGCCTCTGGGTATATGAGTAATCATGGGCAGCAAGGGCAGGTATTTTGGTATAGGTTACTAGTATGTTGGGGGGGTTTTTAAGTAACAAACCCCGTTCATCACCCTTCTCCTTCTACTCGGTTTTTGTTGCAGTGCGGAAGCTGGCGCCTAACGAGTTTCCCCACAAGCTATATGTGCAGAACTACACGTCGGCCGTCCCGGGGACCTGCTTAGCACTCCGCAAATGGTTGTTCAGCTTCCAGGAGGAGGAGTTGCTCAGAGACAATCCGCTGGCACTGCACTACTGCTTTCACCAGGTAATAACAGTAATTGGATTCCTCTTGCCGTGGATTTCGGGGAGCTGAACACAGTGATTTGATTCAGAGTTTATTCTTCTGAGCTGAAAATGCTTAAACATATTGAGGGAAAGTTGGTCAATTACACTGCTGATTTACACTAAACTGATCATACTGGTCTCAGTGGCTTCATAGTGTAGTGGTTTACACATTGGCCTAACGAGCAAAAGATCCCTGGATCAGTCCTGACATGCAGGGAATGTTCAGGGCCAGACTTGAGCCTGGATCCCTGCTGCAGCCTTTAGCATAAAGGTCACTTGCTCAACCAGGTGAGCTACTGTGGCACCTGCTAGCTGCTTTCTCACTTTGTGATGACTGAATTATTTCTAGCTTAGGAGTATTTTCTGTTATAATTCTGGACACAGACTATAACAGAAGCCTTTACCTATAATGTCACCCTAATAAAAGAGCGCTCGGAGATATCATACTTCTTCCGAGGCTGAAAAATTCCCTTCACAAGATGGGTGAATAGAGTCTCTGTCTTTTTTCCTTTTCCCGAGGACATCAAGATGATCCCCAGGTTCTTCTTCTTTCAGCTAAATATGCGTTTATGTAGATACGATGTGAAATGTCCATTTTTGCCTTGTTTTACAATGTTATTAAAATGTCTGGATCCAGATCTGGGTCGACACCCAAAATTAATAATTTCTCAGCTGGTCAAAGCCCCACCTCGGGTCAGTTTTCATGCAAATACATCCACAAAAACCTCCAGTTTTTCAAGTAGAAGAGGTGAACTTGAGAAAAATACTCCTCATTTAAATTCACTAAAATTAGCTTCAGTACCCACCTACAGGCTGTCCACTGACCAGTAAAGGTCACTAGCTGAAGCATGATAAGCATGCAAAGTTCAGCAGTGACCCATTAAAGCGTGCCTCATGAAAAAGAATCACACCAGTGTGTGCGAACCTGCAATAACTCCATGACTTTTGTGGGGTTTGTCCAAGGGGGCAAAGCTGGGAACACAATGGTGACATATCACCCACTAAGCTGGTAAAGATTGTTATATCAGTGAAAAGCTGTTTTTTACACACACAGTTATGAAGTACACTTTCATTTATTTGTACCTGGCAAATATAACTCTAATATTCTCACACTCTCAGAAGACAGCTGAGAGAGAGGCTGAACAGTTGGTGCACAGCTGCCTGCTGCAGCCAGAAATGACGCTGTGAGACGAGAGTGAACCAAAGCATTAAAGTTATGGGCTAGGAGGCTGAAAGTCATTCAATAAAATATATAGAAATGCATTGTGACTGCCTAAAAATGCACATACGTAATTTTTACGGTCATTGTTTGAATTTTCTCACACAAGGGAGAATGCCTTCATGATGAATGGCCTTAATGTATATATGTGTTTATATTTTATGACCTTAAATGATAAATGTTGTGTCTCCCCATCCCCTCTCCCTGTTCGTGTAGGCACTGGATGATGTGAAGAAGGGATTCATAAAAACAGAGGACAAATCCTACCAGCTGCAGAAACTGGCAGAGCAGCGCAAGATGGCCACGGTCAGTACCACAGACCAGTCTTTGTTCAGGAAGGGGATTGGAATAAGTACACTTTGTGCCTGCTGACCAGCGCTATCACCAAAACACTACCAAATAAAAATGGACAGTCTCAGAAGCCTTTCACACTTCAGAATTCTTCCCTCTGTGGTGTAAAGAGAGATAAAGGAATTGGGTGTATTCGAATATTTGTTGAACATTAACTGAAAGTGGCATGTGTGTAAATTTGGATGACATTCGCAGCTATGTTACTGCTTTCACGCAGCATTTCTGAGGCTTTGAATGTCAGCCTTAGAAGGAAAAAGGTTCATTTATTTGTTCATTCACGTGTCGACAAGCTATCTAATAGCTCCAAATGTTAGGAAGTATTCAGCATGGTTTTCTAAACTTAAAACGAAATAAAAAGCAGAAAAATTACATATACTTTACTTGGATCTACAGCCGTGTTTGTATGACAGAGACACGTGGACGTGAGTGCAGTGTTATAGTTCATCCACATTGTGAGTCAGTCTTCACAGCTCAAACTGCAAGCTCTTCTGAGACCGTCAGCTCAAATGTGTTAACAATAAAAAAATAGCATTGTCACATCAGTAATGAGATTTCTCATAAGTTAACTTCTTTCCTTAGTGTGTTCTGTGGAGGAAAATAAAGTTGACTGTTACTTTTCCTCTATAATACCGTAGTACCTGAGTCTATTGCGGACATGCGAGGGCTACAACGAGGTGGTCTTCCCCCACTGCTCTTGTGACTCCAGAAGGAAGGGCCACGTCATCACAGCGATCAGCATCAATCACTTCAAGTTGCATGCTTGCACTGAGGACGGCACGCTGGAGGTGAGCATTTAAATAGATAACGTTTTATATTTTTAAGCTAAACGTCAATGCAGTGCTCCCTCGCTAGTACGCGGTTCACCTTTTGCGGCCTCGCTGTTTCGCAGATTTTTTTTGGTGCAATTTTGCATGCTTTGTTTTTTTTGTTTGTTTGTTTTTTTACAGCGCATTGTGTTCTGCGTCCTGATTGGCTGTAGAGCATTGTCAGTCAATCTCGTGCCGTATCTCCTGCACAGTACAGAATGTCAAATTTACATACATCTTCGATCGCTAGCAGTGTGACTCTGAAGTGTTGTACTGTATGTTTGTAAGTTTTCTCCCCAACACGCAACACTGTCGACGAAATGTTGTCACCTTCGGGTGCCTTTGGTTTCATTCTATAATACTGGACTTATTTTTCTACAAGGTTTGAACTTTGAGAGTGTTTAAACAAGAGATAGAAATGTGAACATGTTCATGCCTGTCTGAGAAAAGTGTATAAAGTGTGTAGTGGGGTTTTTTACAGCCTTATAACATCTATAATTATTGTAAAAAATAAAGTTGGCTACTTCGCGGATTTCACTTATTGCGGGTTATTTTTAGAACGCAACTCCCGCGATAAACGAGGGACCACTGTATAGATTTCTGTGCATGGAGCTTAACTTCTATCATCTCTTGTTTCTCTCTCAGAACCAGGTAATAGCTTTTGAGTGGGGGGAGATGCAGCGCTGGGACACGGACGAGGAGGGGATGGCTTTCTGCTTTGAGTATGCCAGAGGAGAAAAGAAACCTCGCTGGGTCAAGATCTTCACTCCGTATGTAAGTGTACACTCAAGTGTGCCATTCTCTGGTTTTTTTGTTGTGTTAGCAGCTTTTAGAGTGACACACCTTGATGGGAACAAACGCTTAATAAATAGGAAAATCCCCGATTTATTAATCAACCCACTTTCCTTCACGTGTAATAAAATCTTTAGTAATGAGAAGCAGGAAAAGTAAACAGAAACATGACTTTTACACAGTGACTCTCCTAATTGTGGTGTATTAGAAGCCTGGATTACAATAACGTCTACTTTTTCCTCCCAGTTCAACTACATGCACGAGTGCTTTGAGCGGATCTTTTGTGAGCTGAAGTGGAGGAAACAGGTAAGAACCACTCCTTTCCTCTTTCATTCTGGGAAGCATGCAACTCTATGCCAGCTTCGGTTTTCTAAACATAGCCTGTTCTTGTATTCTATTTAAATCCAGGAGCCTTTCTTTAGTCTTTGCTTTAAAATGATTAGTCTTATATTTCTGGTGTATTGATTTCTTTGCTCTCAGGTTGAGGAAGAAGCGTCTGATAAAGACAACAAAAACTGCAGCAACAACGGTAAGCAGTAAGCGTTTGTTTGTGCTCCTTTTTGCCCTCAATTCAAAGAGATAAACAGCATCACTGAAAGATTAGAGCCTCCAATTTGATCAGAGGCAAATCATAAAGAAATTTGCATTCAGATCTGGTACAGAGTTATGTTTTGATTGATGGCACACATCAGGCGGCATGAATTATGCAAAAAACAAAGGAATCCAATATGACAGAAGTTAAAATGTCAAGGGCAGGGATAAGATTTAATGCATGCTTTTATTTTTGTGCATTATGGTAAAAGTTTACGTGAAATGTAATGAAATATGGACAAGAGACCACAAAGGCAGGAGGATAACAGACAGCTGAGGCCTGAGAAAGCTGAGGACATTCAGATAAGAGGCCTTCAGGATGCTGCACGGGGACTGTGCAGTAATTAATTCACACCGTCTTCAAACTTCCTCCTATTCTGAATCGTCTTATCTATGTTGCAGAGTTTCTGCCTCCTCTGGAGACGCAGCAGAAGGGATGGCGCCACCTAGGGGGAGAGATTGCAACTTCCTAAAGCCGTCACTTGTCATCACTTGAACTAAAACTGGTCCACTTGCATCATCACAGCCACCCCAGAGAGAGCCCATCGACAAACACAGTACTGAGTGACAGACTCGAGGCGAACCCTGCCCCAAAAACAAACTGGAAGTGACCGACTTGGGAAATTGGATTATTAACACTTGCCGAACCCAGGGGGACACACACATGTAGACACACACATGAAAACAGTAGGAAGAGCATCGAAAGAAGATAAACAAGAGCCAACTTTCACGTCACTTATTAGATCCTCCATAGTGTAACTGTTGTTTTCCTCCATGCATCTGCCCCATGATGTGAGGCAAGACATGAGAGAATTCTCACCACAGCGTGTGATTGGTCAGGGTCACCACAGCGCGAAGGGAGCGCCGCAGTGAAACGCCGCTTGTCGAGAGAGCTGACAGTCCAGAATTGAGGTTGCGACGTTCGGTTTTTCCAACAGGACCCATCCAGATCCCGCGGCGGTGACCTTGTCTGCTGAACTGAGCTGAGATGAAAATAATAATGGAGGGAAACAGAAAAAAGTTCGGTGGTTCTTTCACGGTTGTGATAAAGGACGAAAGTAAAATCATCCTTTACGCCGATGCTGGACATTAACACAGAAGTTGTGTTTTATGTCTCTGGAGTCCTCTGTTTCATCAGAAATCATAAACGGCACAAATGTAACTACATGAAACGGATGTTGAGAGAATGTGTTTGTAATTATTTGTATGTTTAACAATCTTACTTCTGATAAAATATAGATTAATATAAGAGCTGTAATAACTGGTTTCTTGAGATAACACAGTGAAACGCTAACTGAATTTCATTCGAGATGCTATAACTAATTTCCATTTTTCACCTTGACTACAGAGCAACATCTGTTGGCAGTCAGCCCGTTAATGTTAGTATGGCTACCCCCCCCCCCCCCCCAGTGTGTGTTTTGTTGTGGTGAATTTTGCAGGGCTTGGAAGCTGAGGAGAGGAGGCGTTCTCATTTTTAGCTCTGTGCAGGAGTAATTTCTGGAAGAAAAGGTTGACGGGCCAAAGCGTTTGTTTGTTTGTTTTAAATTTCACACCTTTATATGTGGGCTGTCTTGTCGACAGATTGTCAAGGCGAACAGGGAGTTTTGATTGTAATGCCTGCAGTTACCTGAGCAGGCAGCAGGGAGCAGCAGAGCATACGTATGAGGAGTCTTCTCAGACTTTCCTAAAGACCGATGCCTCTGGCTCTGTAACTCACCCAAAAGTATCACTCCACTGCAATTTGTCCATTAACCAAGAGTCAGGAGGATAGATGGGGTGTGTGCGTGCACGTGTGCTGCAGAAAGTAGATGGTGCATAAGGTTGTGTGAGCCATCAGCATACATAGCAGTGCAGTCATCTGTCCCCCTCCTGCTGCACCTAAATGAATACAGTATTAGTTGTGTATGTGTCAATGTAATATAATATAATTTCGTGATTATTTTACAGTTCAGGTTTACTTGTGTTTCTCTTTATCTCTGTCAAAGTCGGATTTTACTCTTCTCTCACCTGAAATATGTAGAAAGCAGATTTACATGTTGACAAGAAAGAAAAATCACAGATTCTTTCCATACATGTATTGATTTAAGTTTTGTTTAATCTTACCAAGGGCTACTAGTTTATCTTGGCATTGGGTGGGGAAAAAAAAGCCAAAAAAACCCCTGAAACTGACACTAATTTTTGGAGCGCAGGTCCAAGTTTTCCTTTACGCTGAAGTTGAAATTAGTTGAAACAGTTCAAATTAGGTTTCGGCTATATAATTGTTCATTTTAGGCCTAGGTTTTAGCCGTATATTTGTTCTCAGTCGGTTACCTTGGGGCATGTTTGTGTGCTGTGCCAGAGTGTGTCCTCTGTGTTTATCATTGACATTGCTGATAAGCTTTTAGGCTCTGATTGGCCGCGTCTGATGAGCTGCCGGTGTCAGAGCCAGCAAATGAAGATGGGGGTTTTGTATCTGTACGACAGCAGAGACGCCAGACAGATGGAGACAAATGGGGAAGCGTCTCCTATTGTCTAGCAAACATTCCTTGCCGCTCACATGCTTTTTCAGCGTAGCGCACATACGCGCACCCCCCCACCCCCAATGCCACCAGTCCAGCTCCCTGCTACTCTCACAAAACTGTTGCAGCCGCACAAAATATTTTAATTGCAGCCCAATTGTTGCTTCTGAGCACAGGCCTCAGTTATACAGGAGTTTATAGAAATACATACCTCAGTGTAGTATCATGTTTGTTTGTTCTTTGCAACACATCACAAGTAGCTGGAATAAGAGGGGGGAAAAACTGCAATGCAGGATGGGCATTTTGACAGGCAGAGTAATAGGCAATTTAGAGATGGATGACATAAGAATCAAAGCTATTCAACCATGATGGGGTTTTTTTTTTATTTATTTTGGGGTGGGGGGTATAAGCTAGATTGTGTGCTTGCGTGCAGGTTTGTCTGTCCTCTGCTCGTACTCTCTCCAGGTTGGTCTCCCGTCAGCGCAGGAGATGCGGTTGCCGTGGCAGCACCACGTTGTCTCCACACGCTCAGTGCAGCCTCTGTTCCTTTTATTCCTGTCAGCCAACTGACTCGGTCCTCCCAATAATGTATTCAAAGCGGTGTGTTTTTACTGTTTGATGTTTGTTCTCTGTCCCCGTGGCTCGTGCTGCTGTGAATAGGCTTTTAGAAAGCTGCTGTTTTCCCTGTGGTTTTTTTGTGTTTTTTGTTTAGTTGTTTTTTTGTTTTTGTTTTTTTCCTTTTCTTTTCTCGCTGGTTCGGTTTGTCTTGTCTGCACCAGATGCCATCTTAAGCTCAGTCACAGGCAGGTGTGTGTACCCTGTGAGCTGTTGTCCGTTGGAGACGTTTCTTCTGCGAGCTAAATGTCATAGAAAGCAGCGCGTAGGTGACAGCTAAGAGATGAAGGGAATGTTAAGAAGCATGTCTTTGTACAGTCGATCTGTGTTACTTTCTGTTTGTCAGCGTATTTGCGGTGCCGTGGCCCACCTGGGCTTCAAAGTGAGTATTTAATTATGAAGATGAGATAAAATTTTCACACAGTGCTTAAGCTTTTAACATCCAGCAGGTCACCGGGGACCTGGTTGCGATTTATCTGCATGTTAAACGAGCACATTTCCAGAACCATTAACATTCAGATTAATCCTCATACGTCATTTTTGTCCTCACGGTTCTCCCAATCTGCTTTTTTCCCCGCCATTTGGCTATGCTGTTGTCCCCGTTGTCCTAGCACTAGGTCACCAGCAACCGGGGTGGATTGTAAGAGGTTAACAGATGATGTGAATGCAAACGTGGTGATGGCAGAATAAAAAATGTCCATGCGTGGACTGCACACGAGGGCTCAGAAAGTTTGTCTTCATCACTAACCAGCACTGAAACGCTCATCTACATGATACTGTTGCTATAGTAACACATCAGTTTTCTGAGTCTTGTGTGCCAAATCAGTGCTGATTTTCATAACATCTTTCAGTGGCAGATAATATATGAAGGCCTGTTTGTTTGAACGCTGCAGCGTTTCGATTAATCTGTTTGAAGTTTTGATTTATTTTTTGTTTTTTTGACTTCGTCCAGAGGTTATGTTGGTGTCGTCAGCAGCATTTTTCTGTAAACTTGATGTCTTTGGACCTCTGGAATGCACATCTGGGTCAGAGCACATTAGCTGTAGGCTTGTCTGTTTTTAGCTGATGTGTCCTCCCTATGACTAATCTGAAGGGTGGATGTAATTGGTGTTCAAAAAGTGCTGGCCTCCATGTGATTAATTTCTCTTCATTGCTTACAGAGACGGGGGCTTTCCCATTGCAAGCTGACACCGACGTTGATTACAAATCTAAGCCTTGTTGCTATCTCCAGCATAACCTGTAAATAGCTGTTTTAAAAAGTAAAAGAATATTCTTCTGACAAAAAAATAATAATAATGCACTCTTGTTTCTCCAACTCAGAACTTTTTATTTATTAAAAAAAAAAAAGAAACTATAAAGATTGGGGAAATTATAGTGTACAATGTTAGAGCCACCAGTGATCTTTTTTTTGTGTGTGTGTTTGTGTGCGCGTGTGTGAGTGTGTGTCGAGGAGGGGAACGTTTGTGAAACACACAGAGAAAAGGTGTTTAAAAGAGAAGCGGTGTCTCATTTACTGTATAAAGACATTAACACCTGAGGCTTAAAAAAAAAGGAAAAATGGAGAGTTTTATATCTAAAATTATCCAGGAAGGTTTACTAACCAGTGTAAGAAAAAGAGAAAAGTTTTGAAAATGTTGTGTAGAGTAATAAATTGTAACAATATTTTAAATAAAGTTATATATTGGGAAAATATCCTATTGATCTGCTTTCTTTTACTCCCCTCAAAACGTACACTCATCAGCATCAACTGTGCCCCGCTGGTGCTGGCTTGGACCCCCTTCTTTTTCATGGCACAGTTTCAGTAAGGCGCTGGAAACATTCCTGACATGATAGCATCACACAGTTGCTTCAGATTTGCAGTAGCCTGAGCTATTGATACAAAGCAGGATGCATCCATGCTTTAATGTGTGTACCTAATTCTGATCCTACCATCTGAATGTCACAGAAGAAATCAAGGTTCAGCACACCAGACAACATTTTTCTAATCTTCTATTAGCCATCTGCTTCAAAGTTTGACATACCGTGCGTTCATAGATGCTATTCTGCGTACCTTGTTTGTATCACGTGGTTATTAGAGTTCCCGTTGCCTTCCTACTAACTTGAAGCAGTCTGGACAATCTCCTGTGACGAGTGGCCTCAACAAGGCATTTTCACCGCCGCTTACTGGATATTTTCTGTTTTTCAGATCATTCTCTGTAAATCCTGGAGATGTTGTGTGGGAAAATCCCAGCAGATCAGCAGTTTCTGAGGTACTGAGATCAGACTGGCACCAACAACCATGCCACATTCAGAGGCCCTAATATCACCTTTCTTCCCCATTCTGATGATCCGTTTGGACTTCAGTAGATTGTCTTCACCATGTCTATATGCCTACATGCACATAGTGGATGCCACAAGACTGGCTGATGTGATTTATAATAAAGAGTAGTTGAACAGGTATACCTAATAAAGTGGCTGGTGAGAGGATAAATTAGCTTCATGGAGTATTTTCACTTGCTGTTAAATGAAATGGCTCTCAGACCGTTCTAGCAGTGTACAGACTCTTCCTGTCTGGTAAGACCTCGCTAATGTGAAGACTGTCCACCTATAAAGACACAGCAGTGCTCATCTCAGACCGATTAACTTGTTGAGGAAAAATATGAGACCACTTGAGAGGCTTTAAATGTCTTCATATTTAGATTAGTCAAAATATTATTCAGGATATATTAACCACATCTATAAGCGTTTCTTTCCTGAGCTGCCCAGCATGCTGCTGTTTCAGGTACATTTCATTCATGCCTTTTATTCATCTCTCAGGCTTACATTAACTGCCCCATTTGGAGGAATAAAACCTGTAATTTTTTTGCGTGTGTGGGTGACATTTATGCAAATTCAGTTCAAACTGAGCCGCTGATTGTAAGTGGTAAGTTCAGAGCAAAACAGTTTGGCACAGAATGACTGAGTTAAGGGGCTGAAGCTGATCTGACAGCAATTTTTGTCTTTATATGCTGCAGTGGTTACAAAGTGAAGGCAGGCTGTTCACGACGAGGAACAAATGTGACAGTTTGCTGGCAGGAAACATTTCAACAGCTAAGGAGGTCTCGGATGAATAGGAAGTATAATGTCACAACTTTTTGGATTTATTTATAACTGTCTTGTGTGTTTGTCCTCATCTTTAAAAAAACAAACAAAAAAAACCACACATTTGCCTCCAAATTAGCCTCAGGTTTGTAGGAACAGGAGAGGCCCTGTGCAGCATGTTACAAGTCCCAAGGCAGCCACTAACAAGTCCACAGGCACATTATTCTGGCAGAGAAACGAGCACAGTGACATTTTGATGGTCACATGCTGCTCAGATCTTAATGTTGTTCACTGTGCTCAACAGGAGCTGTCGAGGTCCGTTGGGAGGCAGGGGGAGACTTGAGGTGAGGCATTATTCAGACCAAAAAATACAAGGTCTCTTAATGCACCCCGTGGAACGGAGCCCATAAAATGTTGTGTGTACTGGCACTGCTGAGGTGAAAATACTCATCTCATTAGAGCCATCTCACGGGGGCGCTACGTGCTGACTGCAGGCTGCCACCCCTACTTTACCACCTGCCCTCACGACTTCATTTTTCTTATGTCCACCTCCCCAGTTGGTAATGCTCGTTATCTATCACATTTTAATGCTGGCCTGCCATTAATCCTAATTAAGAATATATGAACTGCTACTGGCAGTTTACACAGAATATTTAATACTTAAAAAGATGATTATCTGTAGCCAAAGTTACCAACTGTGCTTGTCATTTAGCTCCGTAGCCTCTGATTTCCTTCTTCTAATCTGAATAATTGTCTTTATTATAGGCCTCATCTGATAATTAATTAAGTGTTGGAACTGACTCCCTAGCAAGCAGTATTATGAGGTTTTTGAAGGTCAAAGTTTATTGAGAGTAATATGCGGTACCTGAAGTTAATGATGGTGAAGATTCCTTAAAAACAAACACTGAGTTGATATTTTGTCAAGAAAATTCTCTAGTTTGACAGTCAAAGGTAAAAACATGTGCTCAAAGACTGTATGAAAGTACAGCGTTCTCTGTTGATATTATTTCTGTTTTATGACTTTTTATATTGCTGTGTTGTAGCACAAAGACATATACAGATAGTTATTTAGAATATTAAGAATTTTAAATAGAATAGAATTCAACTTTATTGTCACTGCACATGTCACAGGTACAAGGCAACGAAATGCAGTTTGCATCCATCCAGAAAGTGCTTTAGCCATGATACAGATATATTACAATATATATTAGCAATAATAATATATTAGTAAGTAAGTATATTACAGAAATGGGTCTATTATGGTATGTTATAATGTACACGGTATGAAGGTATGTTGTGAATATGCTATAAGTATGTACAGGCTGTAGTGGGTACAGGCTATGAACAGGATATAAATATGAAAAACTATACAGAAATGTGAACTATGCAAGTTATAAACAGTTGTAGAATTAAAAATTATCGTATTGTACAGAATGATTATTTATACAGAATTATACAGTAGTGCAGTTAAGATAAGTGAGATATGTGGATAATTTCTACAGAGTGGTTGTGAGTGGTGGTTCAGTCCATGTTATTATTGTGTGTATGAGGGTACAGTTGTCCATTGTGTGTGTGTGTGTGTGTGTAGGTGGTTGTGGGTGTTTGTATGTCCAGTCCATGTGTTTAATGTGAGTCAGATGTCAGGAGTCTGACAGCTGTGGGGAAGAAGCTGTTCCGGTACCTGGTGGTCTTAGTCTGGAGGCTCCTGTAGCGCCTCCCAGAGGGCAGGAGGGTGAAGAGTCCATGTGATGGGTGACTGGGGTCTTTGATGATTTTCCCAGCCGTTTTCAGACACCGCTTCCTGTAGATGTCCTTTATGGCAGGAAGTGGTTCTCCGGCGATGTGCTGGGCAGTTTTCACAACCCTCTGCAACGCCTTCCAGTCCGAGGCAGAGCAGTTCCCGTACCAGACTGTTATACAGTTGGTCAGGATGCTCTCGATAGTGCAGCGATTTCACCAGGATGTCTGAGGACAGGTGGGATTGTAGATGAGCAGCGGTTATCCAGCCGGACATGTTGGGGGCGGTTGGTCAGGAAGTCCAGTATCCATTTGCAGATGAGGGAACTGATGGCCAGGTCTGTCAGTTTCCTGATGCGTTGCGAGGGATGGATTGTACTGAACGCTGAACTGAAGTCTATAAACAGCATTCTGGCGTATGTGTTGTTGTTGTCCAGGTGTGAGAGGACAGAGTGCATTGCGATGGAGACTGCATCCTCTGTGCTCCTGTTCTGACAGTATGTGAATTGGTGGCGGTCCAGGGTGGGGGGGAGACAGGATTTGAAGTGTGCTAGGACCAGCTGCTCTAAGCACTTTGTGATGATGGGGGTGAGTGCTACTGGGCGGTAGTCATTGAGGCTAGATGGGTTGGAGTTTTTGGGTATCGGGACGATGGAGGTGGATTTGAAGCAGGCCGGTACCACAGCATGGGCCAAGGACAGGTTGAATATGTCTGTCAGCACTCCTGCAAGCTCCCCAGAACACGCTCTGAGAACACGCCCGGGGATGCCATCAGGACCTGCAGCCTTGTGGACATTGATCCTGCTCAGCACCGCTCCTACATCGGTGGGGGAGAGAGTCAGAGGTTGGTGGCCTGGTGTCATGTCTGCTTTGGTTGTGGTTGTGGGGTTCCCTCGCTCAAAACGAGCATAAAAGTTGTTGAGCTCGCTGAGAAAGGAGACATCAGAGGATGCGGGGGAGGGTTTGGTGGTCCTGTAGTCTGTAATGGTCTGGAGTCCTTGCCACATGCGTCGGGGGTTGGAGTGGGAGAAGTGTTCTTCTACCTTCTTTTTGTAATGGTGTTTGGCTTTTTTGATGCCCTTCTTTAGATTAGCCCTGGCTGTGCTGTAGGCGTGTGCATCTCCTGACCTAATGGTGGTGTTGCGGGCCTTCAGGAGGAGACAAACATCCCGGTTCATCCAAGGCTTCTGGTTGGGGTACATGGTGATCCGTTTCTGGGTGGTAAATGGTAATGGTAAATGGACTGGTTCTTATATAGTGCTTTTAAGATAAGATAAGCTTTATTAGTCCAACAGGTGGGAAATTTGTTTTCTACTCATCTGAGCACTCAAAGCGCTTTATACAACTTGGGCGTTCACCCATTCACACAAGCACATTTTTCTAAGTGCTTTATAGCTAACATTCACACACACTCATACTCCGATGGATGCATCGGAGAGCAATTTGGGGTTAGTATCTTGCCCAAGGATATTTGGCATGCAGACTAGGGGAAGCCAGGAATCGAACCACCAACTTTCCAATCAGTAGATGACCTGCTCTACCACCTGAGCTACAGCCACCCTCAAAAAAATTTCACCGCCCAACGTGGGGCTCGAACCCACGACCCTGAGATTAAGAGTCTCATGCTCTACCGACTGAGCTAGCCAGGCGCTAGACACTGACACTGTCTGTAGTTTTGGAGATGTAATCCAGTACAGATGAGGCATACTGGTCCAGGTCTGTGTGGGTGAACGTATTCCAGTCCGTGTTTTTGAATCTGTCCTGGAGAACTGCGTCTGTCCCCTCTGGCCACACTCTAATTGTCCTCACAGCAGGTTTCACACGTTGGATGAGTGGTGAATACCAAGGTGTGAGGAACAGGGAGAGATGGTCCGATTGTCCAATGTAGGGGAGGGGTGTTGCTTTGTAGGCTCCAGCCAGGTTGGAATAAACATGGTCTACAGTCTTGTCCCCTCTGGTGTGACAGGAGACATGTTGGTGGAATCTGGGGAGGACTGTCTTTAAGTTTGTGTGGTTGAAGTCGCCAGCAACAATAGAGATTGACAGACAACGTGACTTTCGCGCATTGCATTGTAGGTACAAGTGGCAACAAAATCAAAACACTGCATCAAGCGCTAGCATTTCCAGCACCGGTAATCATTAATTCTGCAGTTTTAATCCCTACTTGCATTTTATTTACCCCAAAAACAGTTATGTACAAAACGATGCACGGCAGGTCCATACAAAGACAGACTTGACGAAAAGGCAAAAAAAAGTATGAGGAAAAAAATCAAAGGAGTGAAAGGGTCAGACCCATACAAGCATACAGAGTGGAGTAAGGACGTTAGCGTGCTGCCCAACTTTCATCACGCACATTATTATTATTATATGGTCCTAAGTGTGAGTGCATACACTCACAAAATGTTTAGTAACTTCAGATCCCTGCAACAAGCCCAGGTCCAGTTTACTTTGGTGATTTGGACTATTCCATTTCACAGCTGTTGTTAGATTTTTTTTCTTTATCTCCTGTACAGGCCAACGCAATCTAATTGTCGTTTCAGGTTGTAGTGTTACACAACATTTTCGGATCTAATAAAAAAAAAAAGAGTTTCGTAATTCATTCAATTATTGTCTTTATTTATAACTGGCATTATTATTTCATTCTATTATAGAATCTTACAGGAAAGACGCAAAATTGTATTCCATTGTGCTTTATTAGCTGCTTCGGTGAAAAACAAATCAACAATGCAACAAAAAAACCCCAACAACATTGCAAAACAGCATACTGGAAAACAGTTATTCTTCAGCTGATTGCTTCAATACAACACTTGAGCACATATATGCGGGACTTTTCGTGTCTGTTTTGATCTCGCTCTCTCTCTTAACCGATTAAATCTCACTGTGGTAGCAGCTTTAAACTCGGTATGACCCAGGTTGATAGAGGGCGTCCAGTCTGGATTGCATTCCAGCATTTTGTAGGCTGGTTGTCCTACAAAACACAACAAACATTAGCCCGCAAAGCCACCGCGAACAAAGCAGCATAGTGCAACAAATTCAATTAAAATTAAGACTTATTTGTAACCTACATCAACAATTATGTTGTGATAAATTATGTAATAACTACAACAGAAGACTTACCTTTGTGGAAATGCTTGGAGCAGACTAACATGTGAGCTGAAGTGTTCTGAAACGTTATATTTGGTCTTCGAATGGCTGCAATCTTTGTTATTTCGGAAACACGGCTTGAACAATTTCTTTTCCACGACGGAATCCGATAAAAAACGATCACTTTGCCCGTCGGCTTCCCGTGGCTGTCATGCGACCGGCTATTGCAGTTAATAATACAACAGCTTCTTGCCATTCTTTGTGTTTCTTTTTATCGCTGCGTGACTGTTTTCATGTGAAAGCCCGCGTGCGCTAGTACCGCTCGCCACTCGTACCCACAATTCTTTGCGGTTTTACCCCGGAAATGACGTCACATTTTCAATCTCTATAAAAGCAGCCTCGGGGTGTTTGTTCTGGTGTTTGTTAATGGCTGCAGAAAGTTCTTTCATGGCCAACCTAGCATTAGAGTCAGGGGGGATATACACTGCAGTGAGTATGATAGAAGTGAGTTCTCTGGGGAGATAATAAGGTCTGCATTTGACCATTAAAAACTCCGCTTTAGGTGAGCAAATAATATTTTGATATAAACAAATGCACGGCTGTATGTACTGGTCTTTAGCTTAACACAAACTCAAAAGAGTCTAGAACAATTTCGATATTTTTCTCTATATATTTTACTCTGCCAAAGAAGCTTTGCTTTATTCATGGTACATCATCATTTATGGGCCTTTTGTGGACCTTCATTTCATCTACTGTGTGAAATAAGCAGTTTAGCTCCTCCCCGATTAAGCCAAGTTTAAACTGCTGCTGGGTTTGGCATCTGTGTTTATAGCTATAAATGTTGTATGGTATAATTGTGTACAGTTGCTACTGTTTGTAGTGACGATAGGTTAACAAATGAGTCTCTGTGGCAGAGGTGTGGACTCGAGTCACATGACTTGGACTCGAGTCAGACTCGAGTCATTAATTTTTATGACTTTAGACTTGACTTGAAAAAATGTTCTAAGACTTGTGACTTGACTTGGACTTTTACACCAATGACTTGGGACTTGAATTGGACTTGAACCGGTTTACTTGAAAAGACTTGATATTTCACCCCAAATATAAAATTTAACATGCATATTATATAGAGATTGAAAATGTGACGTCATTCACGGGTAGAACCGCAAAGGATTCTGGGAACTCGTGGCAAGCGGTACTAGCGCACGCAGGCTTTCAATTAAAATCAGTTATACAGCGATAAAAAGAAACACAAAAATGTCAAGAAGCTGTTGTATTATTAACTACAATAGCCGGTCACATGACAGCCACGGGAAGCCGACGGGTAAAGAGATCGGTTGTTACCGGATTACGTCGTTGAAGAGAAATTGTTCGAGCCATGTTTCCGAAGTAACAAAGAGGCGACGGATGGTCTGGATTGCAGCCATTCAAAGATCAAATATAACGTCCCAGAACACTCCAGCTCACAGGTTAGTCTGCTCCAAGCATTTACACGAAGGTCAGTCTGTTGTTGTAGTTAATACGTCATTTTCACAACATAATTAGTGATATAGGTTACAAGCAAGTCTGGCGCTGAACAGAAATTGTCGCGCTATGCTCCTTTATTTATTGTGCATAAATAGTGAATTGTCCTGACACAATATTGCGTTTCGCTTCTGTTATTATGGTACATTGACAAAAACATATACTTTTATTCACAGGATAAAACAGGTTTTTTGTATCACTAATTGCCCAGTACGATTACAGCATACAGTATTATTGTCACTGCTACATTTCTGTGATGCTACCAGAAATTATTTCCACTGCTAATTAATTACCGTTGAGCTCAAAGGTCCTATTAATAACGGTTAAGGAATGTGTATTTATGACGACGATTTGTGAGACTGGTAAACTTATGATACGTACGATGGTCTTTCGTTCTACACGGTGCATTTCAAGGTCCTGCACCCATCCGTCGGTAAACTGTACCTGGGCTTGTTGCAGTGACCTGAAGTTACTAAACTTCATGAGTGTGTGCGCTCACTCCAAGAACCGTATGATTATAAATATGCATATAAATATGCTAAGATGAGATAGCTGACTTCATCTAACTAGCAAATGTTGTCCAGGCTACGTTGGTGATACAGTTTTTTTTTAATGTGTATGATATTTTTGTCATGCGATTTTAAAGCTGGTCCTACAACCGCATCCAAGAATAACATGCAGCTTATCTCAGAACTGTCGGTGAAAATTATTCTTGGAGCTAGGTTTAATTGAGCTGCATTTTAAAGAGGTGCAATTTCACAATTTGTGTATATTTTCTAAGTTCACTATTTTGTCATGTGTTGAGAAAAACACAGATTTTAAAATTACATGGTCTAATATTTACATTTAGCATATAACTGCAACATGCTTTTTTTCGTTTGTTTTTTTTAAAGACTCGAAAGGACTTGAAATTCAAAGTTTCAGACTTGTGACTTGACTCGGACTTTTACACCAGTGACTTGAGACTCGACTCTGACTTGCCTGACATTACTTGAGACTTGACTTGAGACTTGAGGATAAAGACTTGAGACTTACTTGAGACTTGCAAAACAATGACTTGGTCCCACCTCTGCTCTGTGGAGTTTGCAGATGATGTTGTGATCTGTAGTGAGCAGGTGGAAGTGAGCCTGGAGAGGTGGAGGTATGCCCTGAAGACAAGAGTAAAAGTCAGGAGAAGCAAGACAGAATACATGATGCATGAAGATGGAGACAGGTAAAGATGCGAGGAGTAGAGCTAGTGAAGGCCGATGTGGTCAAACATGTAAGGCAACAGACTCATGAGAGAGAAAGAGAGCGCAGGCAGGGTGGAGACGAGCATCAGCAAGAGTGAAAGGAAAGTTTTAAAAAATGGTAGTGAGACCTGTTACGATGTGTGATTTGGAGACGGTGGCACAAACAAAAAAAACAAAAAAACAAGGAGGCTGAGCTGGAGGTGGCAGAGTTGAAGATGCTAAGATTTTCATTGGTAGTGACCAGAATGGACAAGATTAGAGATGAGTACATCAGAAGGACAGCACAGGATGGAGACAAAATTGGAGAATCCAGGCTGAGATGGTTTGGACATGTGCAGGGGAGGGATAGTGGATATACTGGGGATATTATGTTGAAAATGGAGCTGCAAGGCAGGAGGAAAAGACCACAGAGAAGATTAATGGATGTAGAGGGCTGGTTTCACACAAGAAAAGAGGATGGAGCCAGACTGAGCCACTGTGGGGACTCCTTAAGTGAGCAAGGGAGTCTCCTTTAAGTATATTTAATAAAAGGCTAGCAGTTGACCTTTAATAGTGCAGTATTTTTACACTGACCATTGATCCTCAAGTACAATATTACAGTATTGCTTCCACCATTGTTTACTGAAATTCACCAATCAATAAGTAGTATAAACAGTCCAGAGTCAGACCAGAGTTGAGGGCTAAGATGGAGCTACAGCAACTGTTTGATCGATCAGATGTGGTGGTGGTGGTGAGGAGGAGGAGGAGGAACAAGAAGGCCTGTCTGCCGAACAGTCAAGCCACTTTATCTGTCAGGTTGGAACAATGTCCTCAGACCCACAGAGTGGCTGCTTATCTTGTGGTCACACCTGAGGGAAAATGTGTTGAGTCCACTTAATGTCCACTTGTGTCGAAGTCACAGTGAAACAGTGTGGGAGTCTTTTCGATGTGCCATTCTCAGTTTAACACAGAGCCATCTGAGAGGATCTTTACTCCTTGATTGATTCTTTCTGTGTCCTTTCTGGTGTATTTTTTTCAATGTGTGAAGCAAATAGCTTTTTTAATTTAAGTGTTCTCTTCTTATTTTGTAGTTTGACATCGTAAATAGTGTTATATAATAACGAAATGCATAATTAAAAGTAGTTGGAGTATCAGGTCACTACACACTGCTTTGGGTTTGCAGTGAATTGCAGATTTTCCAGAGAGCAACAACTAAACATAAGACAGTCTGTTATTGCATAAATATATCCCACAAATCACACCATTATTTAGTTTACATGTCACAAAAAGACGCCAATGCTTACAGTGGTCTTCTGAAGATTTAACTCAAAACTTAAATGCAGGATATTTTTAAACAGGAATCATGCATTGTAGGGGTTTTTTTTCAAATGAGATTAAAAAGCCAGGAGCTGTCGAATAGGTGGGAGATCTAATCATATAACATTAGGTCAGAATATTTCTGCTTCTGCTGCTTTAAGTTTAATTTCTTTTCTGTATTGGTTTCCCAACTTTATCAAAGTGAAATGTCACATCAATGGAGAGCACACTGAAAAAGATGACTGAAGAGATTAGTCTCAGTCCATTATTTCTGTTTAAAAGTGGAGTAAAAACTTCTAAGGATTCATGTCTTTGCCAGTGCTCTATGATCACTGAGTATATATTTGTTGGAAGGATTTTTGTTTTGGCATGCTGAGAGTATCTCCCGCTAGTCAGTGAGCTTAGAATATAGCAGGCAACTAGCCAGTAATGTAAAGCGCAGTCAGCCACCCCTGCCTTATTTGTTAGGGGTCCGTGTTCCTCGTGCAGACACCTCATGTCCACTTAACCTTGTGACCGCAGCAGCCCAGGCTGGTTAAACGGCGGTCTGTAAAGTGAGTGGATGTGGCTTGGCAGGATTAATCAAGTCTAACGACACATCTGTAGGTAGGCTCACTGGGAAGAGTGAGCATCAATCAAAGTCTGGAGCATCTCTCTCTCTCTCTGCTGCATCGACCAGTGCTTTGGGCCCTTGGTAATTAAAAGGCATTGATTGGCTTCAGCCGCAAGATGCTGGGATGCAGTCAAGCAGCACAGCGCAGTGGGATGCTCAGAAAGAACAGGTGTGGTTGTTCATGTGTGGGTGCATTTGCATGTGTTTACACATGTAATTAATGTGTTATAGCCACGCAAATGTCAGTAGTTTTGTTGTAGTTTGCTTTTAGCTCATGCAATAGATGTCCTTATGCTTTAAGTCCTTTTTTTCTAGCTTAACTTGTTTTCTTTCTGTTTGATTTATAAACATTGCAGTAATTGCATCTTTTTAGCTTACATAAAGCTGGCTGCATGTGCCTCTAGTGAGGTTTAGTTGACTCATCCATTTGATAAAATCTGAAGCCTGAGAGAAACCTTTAGGTCTGTGCGCCCTTATTAAATGAGAATCAGGAGAGAAAAAAACAAAAAGCGGGGGAAAAAACACGATTGATTCTGTGCATATACCCGAACCCTGAGGCTCATCTTCCCCATGGACACACACAGTCCTCGCACACTCGCTCTTCTTTTATTCCATCTGAGTGAACACAGTAAATCTAAGTGCTGCCAGATTGCTAGCGCTGCACATTTTTCGACCCTCAAGTTGGCTCATCAAGCAGGGAGCCTTGCCTTGGCTGAATAAGGACCAGAATACTACTATAAATACACTCCCTGACTCTTTACTCAGTCTGACACACTGACTGAGTGACAGTGAAGGCCACACATAAACACTCAGAGTCCCCTTTGATGGGTTTATCGATGTGTTAAAATACATAGTGGTTTTTGGTTTTGTTTTTTGGTGCACTATCCTTTGAATTACTAGGATTTCTGCAAAATAATCCTTCAGATCCTCTCTTCTGTCTTCAGTTTGATATTACATTCACTCCAATTTGCTGCCTATAGAGGTTTCCCAGATAATTACTAGAGAACAAACATATTTACAAGAGTCTAATATCGTTTAAAGTCTATACTGATGCACTAATAAGCTAAAAAAAAAAAAGAAAAAAGCTGGATTTAGCAGGCGTTAAAGGGTTTAGCAAAGAAGAAGTAAAAGCTGTACAGCCTGTTCCTTCATTTGTCGTGTGGAGGGGGAGCACTGGCTGTTTAAAAGATGCCTGTCTCACTCCATCGTTTGACCACAGCTTGACAATGATGATAATCCCACCCGTGGCGCCGAGTTTTAGTCTTCCTGCTGTGCTCATAGGACCGATTAACGCTTTGATCGAAAAGCCTCTGTTTAATGTCAGGATGGCAGATGAATCATTAACCCAGTGGAGTGGACTGATTCGAGGTCTAAATCCAGGCAGAAATTCAGTAACTTGTGATCTTATTTAGCAGATATTCCCTGTAGCTGTCCTGTAGCTGCTAATGAGATGTCTGAGGAGATGAGGGAGGATATTGGATCATTCCTCCCAAAAAAACTGTCTGATTTCATCAATATTTTGAGCATGTATTGACTGAACAGCAGTCTTCAGTTCAGGCCACAGCATCTCAATTCGGGTAAAGTAAAGAATTTGGCTTGCCTTTTCCAAAACATGAATTTGTGTATTTTGCAAACATTATGTTGTTGATTTATTTATTTATTTTATTCCTAAAATGCTTCAATCCAGGACACATCTGGGTCAGGGGTGTCAAGCATAAGGACCAGAACCCAGAGGACATAAATTTGAGACGTTTAACTGTATTTTGATGTCATTTCAGAGTCGTGCTGGCAGATTTCATTCATTTTCTTCATAGAAAATTTGAGACATTCTGTTGAAATTGCACTTTTTTATGCTGTATTAAGATATCTCAAGGATTATATGTCTAGTTAAACTTCTTAACACTGAGAGAAAGATGGTTTTTGCTGCTCCAGCCCACAAGATCAAAGTGGGCTGATGTCTGGCCCACAATCTAAAATGAGTTTGACATCTGTGATCTAGGTGGTCTTTCACAAAGTTAACACAAGCAGCTTTTTCCTTTGGTATTCCTCAAAGTGGACACATGAACACAGGATTTAGCTGGGTTTTGGAACTTCTGCAGGTGCTTTGCTGTTATTCCTGGCTAAGAGGAGTGCACATGGTCCTGGCGTGATCTCTGCAGGATGCCCACTCTGAGCGACAACAGCAGCAGCTCACACTTTCCTCTGTTTGTTTTTAGAAATGTTTTCGTAGCATTTTCCTGCTTTGTTCATCTGTACAATACCAAGGTCCTGTGAAAGTTGCTGTGATAGAGCATTGATTCACACGAACAGTCTTCCAGGAGCAGAGCAGACTTTGAAGGCAAAGTCAGTCCTTTTATTTTTTGCTTTGAGGTTATTTGACAGAAAAACAGAATATTGTGCTCATAAATATACACTGATTAGCATGTAATTATGTTTTCCATCACCTGATGTGTTCTCACAGATTTCTAACTATTCTAGCAAACATAAAAAAGAGCAGGTTCAGTTTATTTGGAGCTCCCATGTTTCCCTGCCATCATGAATACGGTGGCCAAGATGAACATCTTAACATCTGCCTAACTGTGTTTTATGTATGTTGCTTGAGACCAGCCACATATGTAGTACACCAAAGGCAGAGGTGTGAAGGTCCTCCAGTCTACTGGTTTCCTTGCATATCTCTCACTCTCTCGCTCTCTGTCTGTTGTCACTAAACATACCTTGCTTTGTGGAGGTGTGTCTTCCACCGGTCCCAGCCTATCTGCACCTGGGCTAAATACCACACCTGCCAGGGATTTGGTCTTCAGCCAGTTTCCATTTAAAGCAGAAGAAGATATTCATTAACTGCCAGAATGTTGACTAAGCTAGAGTCCTGTCGCCCTGTAGCCCTCACCTCAGTAGTGATGAAGTGCTTTGAACGCCTGGTCAGAGACTTCATCATTTCTTCACTACCAGACACACTGGACCCACTACAGTTCGCTTACCGTCCAAATCGTTCCACAGACGATGCCATCTCTCATCTCCTCCACACATCACTCACTCACTTGGACACTAGAAGGGGGAATTATGTTAAAATGCTCTTCATAGACTACAGCTCTGCATTTAACACCATAATTCCCTCCACACTCACCACCAAGCTGGAGCATCTGGGACTCAGCTCATCTATGTGTCAGTGGATCTCCAACTTCCTAACTGGCAGACCACAGGCAGTAAGGATGGGCGGACATGTCTCAGCCTCCACCACTCTCAGCACTGGAGCCCCCCAGGGGTGTGTTCTGAGCCCCCTGCTGTACTCTTTGTACACATATGACTGTGTGGCCACTACCAGCTCCACCACCATCATCAAGTTTGCTGACGACACCGTCGTGGTGGGCCTGATCTCTGATAACAACGAGACGGCCTACCTGAAGGAGATTAGGAATCTGGAGAACTGGTGCCAGAGGAACAACCTCCTTCTAAACGTCAGTAAGACAAAGGAGCTGATAGTGGACTTCAGCACTAAGCAGGAGAGGAACTACCAGACCCCCGTCATCAACGAGTGCCCAGTGGAGAGAGTGGACAGCTTCAAATACCTCGGAGTTCACATCACGCAGGACCTGTCATGGTCCTGTCACATCAACACCGTGGTGAAAAAGGCCCGTCAGCGTCTCTACCACCTCAGACGCTTGAGAGACTTCCAACTGCCCTCCAAGGTGCTCAGGAACTTTTACTCCTGCACCATAGAGAGCATCCTGGCGGGAAACATCTTAACCTGGTTCGGGAACAGCACCATGCAGGACAGACGAGCTCTACAGAGGGTTGTGCGGTCAGCTGAGCGCACCATCCGCTCCGAGCTCCCTGACCTGCACTCAATCTACAGCAGGCGGTGCTGGACCAAGGCCAGGAAGATCGTGAAGGACCTCAGCCATCCCAACAACGGACTGTTCTCTCTGTTGAGGTCAGGAAAGCGATTCCGCTCCCTGAAGACCAACACAGAGAGACTGAGGAGGAGCTTCTTCCCGCAGGCGATACGGTCTCTCAATCACACCACCACACAGTACTGACCCACACATACAGTTCTTACACACACACACACTGGACATTCTGGACATTGTTTTCACTTCATTACTTAAATCACGCTGCTGTTATTGTGTATATATTTATTTATATTTCTTCATACATTCTTATATAGTTCTATATTGTGTATTTGTTGTACAGTTATTTTATTTTCAACTTTAATTTATATATTTTATCTTATTCTCCCAGTTAAATTTACCCTTCATTCTAATTTGTGTTGTACAGTTATTTCATTTTTAACCTTAATTTATATTTTATTCCTTCCTAGTTAAATTTACCCTTTTTAATTTTTCATATTTATTTCCTATCTTATTCATAGCCTTTTCCTTTTTTGTTTTCTTTAGGTCACGAGCAGTTGTCCAAGCATTTCACTACATATCGTACTGTGTATGACTGTGTACGTGACAAATAAAATTTGAATTTGAATTTGAGTCCCGGACCCTGGTAAGAGTGGACTTAAGAGTGAGTGTTCTGGACTTTGAGTCAAGGGTTGTGGACCTGTTTCTGCTGTTGCTTCTGGCTTGGAATGAGGCTTGGAGCCTTCAGGACTTCCAGCTGGCTCAGAACCCAGACACCAAATTGTTGCTCTTCTGTGTAATCATTTGTCGCTGTAAATAAATGCACTGTACGGAGGATTCGAGAGTCTGCATTATGAGTCCTTCTGACCACTAACCGTGACAGGAGGAGGAGGGAACTTGGAGGCGTTCAGACGCCATGGAGGTAAATTTAAATTTACCCATATGAGGGATAATTTTTTGTCACGTAAGATGGGGTCCACTTCACCAAAGAGGCAAAAACATGAAGGAAAGAGAGAATGCAACCAGTATTTAGATAACACATTGTCTTCCTCCTCACTTCAAGCCTGATCTCTTCAATCGATGTCAGGACACTTAATACAAAAAAAACCTGGGCAGATTGCTCATTTATTCCCAATATTATCACAATTACTTATTGTCAGCGGACTGGACATGTGACCTCCTGTCTCTGGACAGCTGACAACAAACTGGCTAAACAGTAAAAACAGCTGGCTATATGCTAACATTATGCCAGCTAGTGTTAGGCTCCAGTGTCCTAACAATTACACTTTCCCTCTGATTAACAGTTTGATTAAATTCTCATATTGTATGAGAGTTTATTCACTAAGTGTCAAAGTCTACCTCAAAGAAAGTTTCACTTACACCGGCTAATAGCAGCTAACAGAGGCTAACAGCAGGCGTTACCAATAGAAAAGTTCAGGATATGCACAACAACTTCTTTCAGTATCGCTGTCGTTGGACAGAAGTGAGCTTCACAGACTCATTGACTTTGTATTGAACGCCTTTCACACAGTTTTACAGCCTCGGCGTGTACACCAGCTAAACAGCAGATTGAGAGCCTACACTTGAACTACAGAGGAATGATAGTCAGAGTTGTTTGTCCTATAGCGACCACCGTCGCTAGGAGGAGTGGTAAGAAAACAGGAATCAGTTGACTGTAATCTACTGACATCTAGTGGTGAGATTTTAAACACTGTGCCTTTAAAGATTGACAGCTTTGAAACAGACACTTTTACTGGAATTCCTGGCTGGAGATCTGGAGAGGTCGTTTGTAAAGAATTCCTCTTAATATTTCTACCGACAACGATTAGTGTCGATAAAGATATTATTATATTCCCTGTAAAGCACTTTGTAATAGATTCCTGTCTTAAAAAGTGCTATATAAATAGATTTTAGTGAGAAAGTGTTTGTCTTTAGTTGTGAACCGTGAATCTTCAATTTAAATATGTATATATTTTCCCTTGCGGTGTGATATAGTGCATGGCCTTTCGTCTAATGTCTGTGACTGAGCTATACTTGTCTGCGAGCCTATTTCCCCTGCCGCTGTCCTTCATAAATCCAATGAATTACCCAGTATCCCCCCTCTTTCCTCCATTAACCCTCCCCTACTGCCCACCTCCCTCTTCTCTCCCTCCTGAACGAGTGATCAATTAAGGCCCTGTCCAGCGCTCAGTGCACGTCAGCACTTTCTCTCCTCCTCTTATCCCCTCCCTGTCATTTTTTTCTTCTTTTCGGGTGTTGGGCCAGCCACCACCAACACGACAGGATAGGGAGCAGAAAAGACCAAAGGCAGTAGGAAAAACAAAAAGAGAGAATCTTTTATTTTCAGGATGAGAAATGCTCTGTACAGAGATGTGAGTGTTCAGGTGTCAGTATGTGCTCGAAGGAAAACATCCTTTCGTAAACCCTCTGGCAGGAAGTTTACCTTCTGCCTTGCTAGAGGACTTTGCTTTAAAGAGGAAGAGAGAGAAGACAAAAGATGAAGGCAAGTAGAGAGGAGTTATAAAGGACTTGTACAGCTGTCTCTACACTCTATCAGTTCACAGTGAGAAAATACATGTGCACAGACAGTGCTGGTCAGGAATGTAATGCAGTAAACATATTTTGTCCTAGAGGAGTAAAGTAGGAGATTTTTGTTTATTATCATCAAGTCCCATTAAAACTAAAACAAATCTGCTGAAATGACTGCCTGTGTGGTCAAAGCTTCCTTTTCCTTTGTGTCATAAAATTTTGAGGAACGCATTAATGAGCCACACTTCACACTGAGTGTCATGCTCCTCTGTTATGATGAACACGGGCTCTGTTGTATTTTATCAGGGTAAATCCCTCAGCCATTGTTCTGTTGCTGCAAGAACAGCAACAAATGTGCGTCTGACGGTGTAAAACGCTTGCTAGAAAGTGCACTGCTTAGCTGTTTTTTCAAATTAAAAGAAGAAAAATAGCATCAACCTTGGGATTTGTTGAAAAATACAGAGAAACTCTGCTTTTATCCTTCAGTGGGTTGTTTAGTATCTGAGGATATTCTCCCACACAGCAGTCAGGTAAACTGAATGAAAGTGATTTATGTCTCTGCTTACAGTTTAAAGGTATGGTCCAATAGTGAGCTTAGTGAGATCCAACACCTGCCACATAGTTGAAGAAAACACACGTTATCCACAGTTTAATGTTAAAACAGACCTCTGTGGGCTGTTTAAGGCTCCGTGTTTGGAAAGACACGGCATATTTTGTACTTCTGCACGCCGGCAAAGTGGATTTTAAAGCAAACACTGAATATGTGATTAAAGTGCAGTTTTAATTCAAGTGTTGCTTGAATTTACTGCTTAGTAATTACTGCCTTTTTCATCCGCACTCCCCCATTTCCAGAGGCTCAAAATTAATTGGACTTACTAACATATTATTAAATATATATGGACTTATTTTTAAGCACTTGTATGAAAGTTTTTTGTAGTCACTGCCTGAAGTCTAGAACCCATGGATATCACCAAATGCTGGGCTTCCTCTCTTGAAATGAGTCTCACTTTCTTCAGTTTTGTATTTAATAAGTGAAAAGCATGCTTTTTGGGGCTGAGATCAGGTCACTGACTTTTGCAGTTTGCCTTTGGCCATTTGCACTGTGAAGCGCTCGACTGAGTTTGGCAGAAAATGTGGTAGGCTTCAAATTATGAGCTGCTTTTCTCCTTCTTCCCATCATTCTGGTACAAATTCATCTTAGTTTCATCTGTTCAAAGATGTTTTTTTTCTCTAGGATGCTGCAGACTCACGTCCAGTCTAAAAATGGGGGAATACGTATAAAAGTGGTTGTCACATTGTAATTGTTTGATTTGAAATCCTCTGTAGTGGTGTATAGACGCAAAACTATAACAGTTGTGTCTCGACCATCAAATGATGGACTTTGCTGTATTTGCATTACATCCTAATAGACAACCACTCGTATTATCTCTTTCAAAAGCAACACACAGACTAGTTTGAACAATTTCCATTCATCCCTCCATCTTTTTTAACCACTTATCCAATTCTGATTTGTGTGGGAGTTTGAACATTTTTTAGTAGCTGTGCACTAGAATTGTACTCACATAGAAATTCACATTGAAATGCTCAGATAATAGCATCAGTGAAACACTGGGAGACTCTGAGCTGTTAAAGGTGGGCTCTATCCTAGCTGTTTCAATGACTCATCCTTCCCTTATAATCTTTGTGCTCAAAATCCCCGCATCATTAAACTCCCATTATTTCAGTATAGCTTACTCCATAGTGAGGATCAAATTGAGATTTCAGACACTTATAAATTCTCCTTTCCCATCTCCGCTGTCACTGACTAAATGTAGGGTCGCACGACTTTAGTATTTTTCACAATGTTACATTTCCATTCAGTTCTGGGACTTGTTAAGTGCACTCGTGTTGTGTTATATAACAACGAGGGAACACTTTTAGATACATCCTGTGCAAGTACAATGAAAGCACATTGGACCTTTTTTTTTTACAATTTCCTCCTCTTTTTACCGTAAATTGCTGAGAAACACTCAAAGTTAGGGAAGCGAGTCTAACTTTGTCGAGACCGGAGTGGAGAAGCTCCATTAATCCATAGATATTTGTAAACAGGACTAACTTTGCATTCTGCATACCTTCAAACTGTTTGCAGACACCCAAATATAAAGCATATATAAAAGGTAGATAAAGCTACAGAGTCTAAAAGGTGCAGCCAATACATAACTGTCTCAGACCAAAAATAGTCTATGGGGAAAACAAATATCCTACTCACTTTATCTTTGATTTCAATAAACACTCTTGATGAGTTTATGATTGTGATTGCTACTTTCAATTCTTGGATAATACGATGTTTATTTAGTAAAATATGATCTCCTCACTGTCCTTAAAGGTAGATAAAGCAGGGTGTGTGTGCATTAGGGCGTGCCTGTCCTGTGACTGACAAGTTGCTACCCTACGAGCATGCAGCATCCCTCAGTTTCTCAGTCACATCCTCCCTCCTCATCGTTTCCAGTTTTAAATCATCAAGATGGCAAACAGCCAGCATGCTCAGCTCAGGCTCTGGACTGGGATGGGGACTTTGCTAACCATCGCTGACATCACGATTACTACATTAATCTTTTATATGCGTTCTGCAGAGACAATTCATTTTTTGTTTGACTGGACTTGCACTGTATGGACAAAAGCACTGGCACACTGCCTCTACAAGAGCTGCTCGGCCATGGAAACCCATGCTATGAAGCTCCCAGCGAACAGATATTGTGCTGATATTAACGTCAGGGGAGGTTTATCTCTCTGCAGAGGATTGGCAACTTTTACGGACTATGCACCTCAGCGTTCAACAACACCGCTCTGTAACTTCATGTGTCAGAGTTGCTGTGTTTCCTTCCACTTCTACACTACAATAATACAAATTACTTCAGGAATGGCATCCGTATGGTGCCTCTGAGGGTTCACATGCACTCCAACTAAAATAAAAAAAACAACCCACCAGCAAATAGGAAAAAGCACACGAAACCCAACAGAAGTGTGATGGAACAGCTGCAGATGTGACAGAAACCAAAATATGCAAACTGTACTGAGACACGCTTAAAGGAAGCAGAGGCTTCATCTGTGCTGTGTGGCAGAAAAAGACAACTGCTAATGATATTATCATCATTAGCTGTCAGGATTAGCTGTTTTGGTTTTTTGTGAGCTTTTATTGCATTTTTTTTTCTATTTCCGTTGTGTATTGGTCGCCTTTGCAGCATTTTACTATTTGCTGTTGTTGTTGTTTTTAATTTGCCTTGCGGGACATCTGGCAAACGTGGAGCTACCCGCTGCAGCGACCCTGTAGTGACAGGGTAGCAGCTGAAAGCAGCAATGCTACAGCTGATCTTTAAATATCAATATAAGCTTCACAAACTGAATATGAGTACCACGCTGTAATTCACTCGCTCACCCATTCACAAATGTTTTTGAATGCAGACTGCATGGCTGAGTGCTTGCTGTTATACACCTGCAGCAATGGGACTAAAAGCATTTGGATTCAAAGATTAAGAGGTGTGCTCCATTACTTTTGTCCATATAAGTAGTCTGTGTGTTGGCATAAACCTTCAAAATGCCACTGCAGTGTATTTCATGGAAAATATGATCCTATTAAATTCTCTTATCTCATTTTAGATCACTGAGGTGACTCTAAACCTTTCAATAGATCGTACAGAAATTTGATGGGATGTTTTTTTGCTGTAATATATATTTTTTATTTAGAATGCCCTAGCCCTATTTTTCTGCCTCTCGTGCCCTTTTAAAACCCTGACCTCCCCTCTGAGTTATTAAACCTTTTAATACGAAATCCAATGAGTTTCGCTGGTCTATTACGAGCTGCCAGATCCACTTAGATGACTGCCTCGTAAGTTATTATCGGTTCAGGTCTCCGCTGTGGTGCAGCTACCGGCCACTGCATCACTGATGACCAGTTAATTCAGTTTCCCAGTCATGATTAGCGCCGCACACTGTGCACACTGCTGAGGAGCTTTGATCTCTGCTGATTGTTGCAGATTGGCAATCGTCTCAAAGAGATAAGGCCTCGCAAATTTAAAGTGGCTCGCGAGCAGTGGAGGGACTTCATCTTTTAAAAGCTTATTAGTCTTGAAGATTATCCGAGGTCTTTCAATTTGACGGTCATTAGATGGGTGCGATTGAATAATAGATGAGATCCTGTTCCTCTGTGCTTTCTTGCTCTTCAGTCCACTTTTGCGTATCCAGCAACAAGCCGCTTACTGCGCCTCACTGTGCCAGTGCCGTGGGAGAGGCAGTCTCGTTCCTTCACGACTGCTCTTTGTTGTCTGTCCTTGTAAAAGTCTCTGTCTCCTCTCCCCGCCCTCTCGTCCTCACATCACTCTAAATGATGCAGTATTTTCTGAACATGTGGGAGTCTGGGGCTGTCTTCTCTCTTCAAGAAAATAAAACAGTAAAATGTCTGCCTCATTTATCTATCTGCCTCTCTCTTCTCCACCCTTATTCTTTCAATCTCTCTCTCTTGCTCTAAGAGCTTTCTTACTCCAGGTTGGATTACACTGATAATCCTCCCTTTCTTTATCCATTTCTGGCTCAGCGCTCACCCTAATTTTGGAGGAAAGTCTTTGAATTAACCAGAAGAATCCATTTCACCTTTTCAAGAATCTGATAAAGCACCCTGCTTGCCGTAATCTCATTTTACCTTCACTCTCCATCCCCTTCTTCATCTGTTTTCTTCTTTTATTTCAGTTCCAAAACAGAATGTATTGCAAAGAAAACCTTTTTTTTTTGTTTCCGATTGCTTTGCAATCACAAATCATAGAGCCTACAGTCCACTGGAAATTGGGTTTCCTTGGATCGGGGCCCACTCATCTTTTATCCCATATTTAGTTTCTTTCATCCTTTCCTTCACGTTTCTCCTCCTCTTTTTTTTTTCTTTTTCTTTGTTTTCAGACAAAGTCTTTTGAAATAGCGTCCGCAAAGTTGGGAGCAGACATGAGGATTGAGATGGTGCATATGATGTTGAAAACACTAAATGCCACCAGACAGAGGCGGTCAATCACAGCGCCTGCAAATTTCCACTGCTCCGCCATGCTTTCGTTCTCATCTTGCTCCCGGAAGCGGTCCGCCATGTAACGCACCTCCTCCAGGATGGCCTGGAGCTGGGGGTCTCCCATCCCTACAGTGGAGCACCCTCCAAGACCTCCCGCCCCACCTCCAAAGCCCCCACCACTGGAGACAGTGCTGGGACATCCTACAGTTTCCACATTAGGGGTAGGCGGTGGAGGGGAGCTGCAAAATTGTGACGGCAGGTGTGGAGGTGGGCTTCCCGCCACTCGCAGAGGCCCAGCGGAGATGTTGTTTCTCTGGATGCTCTCCGGGAGCACCGAGGGGTCGTCCATGCTCTGAAAACCCATATATAGAAGATTCCCGTTGTTGTTAGCACTCGTCTGAGCCTGGAGGTGAGGGTGCCCTGCATGAAGCGGCCCTGTTTGGAGGGGAGCCAGGTTCTGTGGGTGCAGCGGGTGGAGGGAGTCCGGAGGGTTAGGGATGCTTCCGCTCTGTGACCCCGAGGAGCAGCGGCGCAGGTGGGGGGCGCAAGGTGGCCGCTCTGGGTCGTCACTCTCACCCGGGCGCTTCATCCGCAGGAACCACGCGACCCACTGCAGCAAAACGAGCCGCACCTAGTAAGAGAGAGAGAGAGAGGGACACTGAGATATGTAGAGATGAGAGCGGGGGACTCGAGGGAGCACAGAGCATAAAAGCACTCAAAGAAGTAAAAGAAAACATAAGAAAGCAGCCACAAAGCACTAAAAGCAGCTACACATCCTGACCTGCACCTAACGCCAGTTAAGCTGGGCTAATAGGCAGTTATTTGTCTCTTTCAAACTGCAGCTGCACTTGTAGAAGTATGAGATCCTCACCAGGGTCGCCTGAGGAAAAGATTTTTTTTTCTTTGACTGCATTCCCCACAGAGAGGAAACTTAGAAATAGGCATACATTCAAACTGTGGAAATATTGAGAGCAGTGCTCACATTACTGTTTTATGACTCTAACAAGTTTGCTGTAATGTTTCATTAAACAATGTTTAAATAGAGACCTTATTCAAATTGAAACCTTCGCTTCTGCTCTCCCAAAAAATACAAAAAAGACTCCAAGTCCCCTGAAAGTCATTCTGGCCCAGCAGAGTCCAGATGGGTGTCTGGCATCTAATGAGCAGCTAATGTCCAGATGACTGCTCAATTACACTCGACAGAGTATGTTTACCAGCCAGGTAACCGTCTCTGTTGCTGCTGCCGTTGACGTAGGTTTTTTTCAAGGGCTGTAATTATGAACTGCGCTGGTTCAATGCCCTCATCTGAACCACATCAATTAGCCTGTTAATTGGCCATTGGACTGTCTGAACGAGCCATTCATCAACAAAGCGTCCTTGAATTGTGTCGATACATCGAGCATCTGCGCCGTCATGCAGTAAAGCTGATGCACATGTATTGAAAACTGCAGGCCTGTCAGTTCGTCTCTGCAGTCCACACATAAATCACCGGATAAATACATCTCAAGATGTTGGTTAATATTACATTACATGACATTTATTTTCATTTCACACCTTCTTTCAACATTTTTCATGTTTTAAAAAATTCACGTTATGACAAAACCTTTGTTAAAACAAAGCTTGATGAATTTTTTATCATTAAAAAGGCGAGGAAAATAAAAAAAGAAGGAATGAGGCAAATCAAATCCTCCCACACATCCAGAGTGCTTTGAAATGCACTCCTGTTGAAGTCTGTGGTGAGGCATTTGATGAACACACTCAGGCAGACTGACACTGCTGGATGAGTCACAGCCGAGGAAGTCGGAGAATAAAAAGCGAAAGAAAACTGGCAGAGGAGCACAGGTATAGAGCTAACAAATGGATGACATGTTATTGAAAATGGCAGAGCAGAAGAATTATACTGAAGCTTGAACAGAGATTAACAAAAAGATTCATTTGAATATATCTGCGTGAATTAGAAAGACTCGTAAGTGATGATGTTTGTGGAGTTAGGCTCACCCATTTGGGCATTTTTCCTCCGGTCGGATCGTGATGATGATACTGCAGAACCACCACTGTGGCGATGACTGACATCCCAACGATGATCATTATACTGGCAAAGTACTGACCTGGGAGGAGTGGGAGAGAGTAAAATATTTCATTTTTAAGTCACACCGTAATTTCCTACTGCCTCACTGAGCTTCACAGTATCTGCTACAGCTTGTTATTTAGGAAACAGCCCAGCAATCGTTGTATAGAAGTAAAAGATCTACAAAATGATGGCTTAATGTCTGTTTTCAAGGACTCTAAGGTCAGCAAGATGAGGTATTTCACTGAAACACATTATGATGGGATTCTCAAGAAAAATGTGAATTTTTAAGGATGGTGTGTTCCTGTTTTTTTCAAGGTGGATGTCTTCATAACACAACTTCTGCCAAGTTTATACTCCTGGGGGAAAAATCATCAAACAGATTAAATCCACAGCAGATTCTCCTAATTAAAAAAACAAGCAGAAAGGAAAACACTAATGATTATGACTCTTTTTTTTCTTCTCTTACGCTTTTAATGACCAGGATTTGTGTCTTCAGGCAAAGATGGCCTTGCATCTGTGTCGGTTGCCGTCTAAGCTCGCTAAACATAATTTCCAGCAGCGTGCCCACAATCAATTTAGACTATTAAACTTTAAGGTGAGCAGGTGGCCACAGTAAATCCTGTGATTACAGTTTTTTGGGGGGGAGCATTGTGTAGATTTTCTGGTCTCCTGTAGTGCAGTACTGTGCAAAAGTCCCTCAATTTTCCATGTTTTGCAATGAAAATGGGAAATAGGTGCAAAAATTGATTAAAATGTGCAAAATGAAATCCATGGAAATAAAGTGTATAAGGCAATCTGTACAATTCAAACAGCTTGAAAGTCAGTGTTTGGTATGACCACCCTTATTCTTCTGTCTTAGGGAAGCTTTCTTGTTGTGTCTTTAAGTGTGTCTTCATGAATAGTTCTCCGGGCTTCTTGAAGGACATTCAAAACTCCTCTTTGGATGTTGGCTGCCTTTTGTTCTGTTCTCTGTCAAGATGATCCCACACTGCTTCAGTAATGTTGAGGTCCGGGCTCTGGGTAGGTCAGTCCATGACTGATGGTGCTGCATTGTGAGTTTTTCTATCCAGGTGTGGTTTTACTGCTTAGTGTGTTTAGGATCATTGTCATGCTGAAAGATGAAGCTGTCGTCAATCAGACACTTTCAAGATGGTATTGCATTATGGATCAAAACCTGACTGCACTTTTTGTGTATTCAGAATTTCATCAATTTTGACAAGATCACTGTTACCACTGATTTTCACTGCAGTTCCCTGTTTCCCTTCCCTAAGAATGGCTTTTTTGACAGCCACTCTTCCACTCAGACTATTTCTGATGAGGGTCCAGTGAACAGTAGATGGATCAACTGAAGGGTCAGACACATTTCTCAGGTCCTCTATCAGGTCTTTGCTGCATTTTTTCCCATTTCTTAAGAACAGGACTTTCGGATACTGTTCATCAGCTGTAGATACTTTTTTTAGGTCACTTCTTTTTTCCTCCACTTGTCAAGTTTCCTTAAATGTTTTAGAACACACTGCACATCATCCAGAGAAATGCCAAGTTTTCAGCTAACAGCTCACTGAATATGACTTTGTGCAAAAATACTGTTTTATGTCTGCCAAACTGTGGAACAATGTATATGTTTTTGCAACAGGCTGCTAATAAATTTAAAATGAAGTTTTCTGTCATGTATAAGAATAACACTGGTTTGTGTCTGGAGTTAGGAGCCTGTTACATGCTTGAATGAGCCATGGGTTACTGTTAAATGGCTTAAAAAACACAAAAAAGTCCCATTCCACTGAAAGTGGTTAAGTGAGAACTACTGTCTCTGGTAGCTTTTCATGTAGTTTCAGGGTTCTCAGATTATCAGAACAGCAGCTGATGGGAACATTTTGTGCAGCCTGCAATTGGGTAATGTTCCTTTCATCCATTCATAGTTCATGTTATACTCTTGCACTGCAGAAAGACCGTAGCAGTAGACAACATACTTCCTCCGTTTTAGCCTTGAAGGCAAAGTATAAAAGGCAGCATCACTCAGCTAATGAATTTAAAAAAACCTGTAAACCCGAAAGCATTATCAGCATATAAAAACACCATCTGAATGGTCACAGGGACACTTGTGTATCCCCTCTAAATTGACACTTGGTCATTGAAACCTTGGGAAAGTCTACAGTTAGGTCCATTATTTGTTGGACACAGTATTTGTAATTTCAACAGTTTTTTAAAAAGAAGGAATGCACTGGCCAACACCAAAATGTCTAACAGACCACAGAAGACAAGTTCACAACATCTAACAGTCACCAAGGCTCTTAGAGATGCTGATCTACAATCAGCAGAGCCTTCAAGATGAACTTGTCCTAAAAGATGGGAAGAGAAAAGTAAGAAGGACAGATGCAGCTCATCAATCCAAATTTACCACATCATCTGTGAAACAAGGTAGAGGCAATCTTGTGGCATGAGCATGTATGGCTGCCAACTGAACTGGACTACTAGTGCTTATTGATGATGTGACTCCTGATAGAAGCAGCAGGATGAATTGTGAAGTGCACAGGGCTGTACTCCCTGCTCAGAGTCTAAAGTGGACTGCACAGTGCAAATGGATAATGACTCAAACCAAACTACTAAAGCAACCCAAGAGTTTCTCAAGGAGAAGAAATGGGATTTTCTTCAAATGGTTGGTCACTGATGTCAACCCAAGACAGCATGTTTAGGCCTGCAACTGAAGGTGGCTGCACTAAACGCCCAGCAGAGCATCTCAAGGGAGGAATCACAACATCTGGTGATGTTCACGGGTTCTAGAGTTGAGCCTTGGATTTCACTCCAACAGTCCTGATATTTAAAACTATATTAGTCTGTACGATTCCTCCTGAGCCTCTGAAAATGGGGAATTGTGTACAAAAGTCACCGTAGTTCCTAAACAGTTCATTTAAATTTGTTGTAAAACCCCAGAATCAAAGCCTCGAATTAAAGCCTGCACTTCAATCACATCTTAATTGTTTGGTTTAAAATCCACCGAGGTGACACACAGAGGCGAAACTACAAAAAAAATGTGTCTTTTCCCAACGAATTATCAGCCTAACTGTTTAATCAACATGTTCAGCATCCACAGGCTAACTATCAATTATAACAAACAAAAAACAAGCACAAAGTATCGATCGCGCCCATCAGATAGAAACTGCATGCAGTATTTCCAGTGAGTCAGACAGCCTGATTTAATGCTGTGTGTTGCGATGGCAGCAGATTCTTTTTCCTATGAATATATCCATCTTTCACATACCTATGAGAGGGACGGAGTCAGATGTGGCTGGCATGATCTCTGCGACCAGCAGCATGAAAACAGTGAGAGACAGGAGGATGGTGATACCTGCAGATAGAAAGAGAAATAATACATTTTGTTAGGCCATCGATCCAGTGGTTTGGGCTCCTCCCCTCAGTCGCTCTGTCTACTTCTGAGAAACTGCATTAGTCTGTTTGGTATTTTGATAAATAGTTACACTCAGGAGGAGATCGGGTTCGATTTATGTAAATGACTGGCTAACGCTCGTACAGTGAATCACTTTTTTGGCATTGTGCATCTCTAAAGCAAAAAAAAAAGCACTTCCGCATACACAGCACATAACCCTTTTTAAAGGTGTTCAAACACCACCGGTGTGCACGCGAACACACTCCTCACACCCTCCCGCAATTCCATCTTCATTTATCCACCGCCACGCAATCTGTCTCACTTCTCCAGCAGACGGAATTTAGGGAGTGCTTTGCTGGCATAACTGTCCCCATTCAGAGGCATTCAATTAAACTCCCAGGCCGAGAGATAAAATATGAATGCTCTTTAAGGATATTAGGTGAATTAAAAATGCGTCTTTTATGTCGCTTTTTCTCTTCACATATGACATTTATTCTTTTTAAAAGCATGCTCCTCTAACCCTAACGGCTCGGCCGCTCGGTGCACGCGTCTCCTCCATCAACTGAAGTGACAGAGTATTTTTCTGGAAGCCAGTGTGTAAGCTCTCCCCCCAATCAATTCACTAGCTTTAATTACATCAATAGGTTAATCGTCCGTGTGTGTAAGGCTTGGCATCCCCCCCACCTCCTTCTTTTATGGAGAAATGCTGCGTAATGCATCCTGCATCGGGGGTGAGGTTAGGCTTTGACAATGCTGTTGCCTCCCAAGCAGACATGAGTCAAAGAGCATTTAGATTTATCCAGTTACCAAGGTGAACTTAATGCAATATCAAGCTGCAATCTTCTATTTTCTTAAACAATTAGTCAAATAAATGGTGGAAAAAATAATGCAAAATTTCACAAAATTCAAAAGTGACACAAAAAAATCTTGAACCAATTAAATTAGATTAAAAAAATGTAAAGCTGAGACTTTTTCTCTATTTTTACTTTATAAAACTTAATCGGTTTCCCAAACATAGTCATAATTTTTCAACCACTTCCCTCTTCCATTAGTTGCCTAACAGCTTTACCTCTATAAATGTCAGATAACGTGAAATCTGGACTATTTAATGTCCTGAGGAGATGAACATTAGTCATCTCTAAACAGGTTGAAGCAGATATTAAAACATATTTGCAGCTGCTGCTTGATCCCGGCAATGCTCTCTCTCTCTCTCTTCCAGCCCATTATTGTGCGATTTGGATGTCTCTCCCCTTCTCCTCCTCATCAGTCGTCCCTCTCTCTTTTGTGCTGTCCTCTCTGATCCTTTTCGAATTCTTCTCCTGTCGGTGTTATCTTTTTGCTTCCCTCCCACACCCATCGGTCTGTGTTCCTCCTCCTCGCATTTCTCATCTTTCTATTTTATCCTGCAATCCCTCTCCTCTCTCAGCTCCCCACCCCTCTCCCTTTGTCTGTTTCATGCCTCCCCGTAGTCTCCAGTGCCACTCCTTCGATTCTTTTTTTTTTTCTTGAATTTATTCCGGGATGGCTTGCTTGTTGTGAGCTCAGTTTTTGGCAGCCTATAAACTACTTCACTCAAACCCGGGAGCAAGTTGGAGATTTTTGCATATTTGACACGTTCTTTTTACAAAATATATACATTCGTTTCAAAAAGCCCGAACACTGTGTAAAACCTGCAAGTCGTTTCAATCATATAAGGGACATTTGGAAGTCTTACTGCATTTACAGCAACATGCTTGGAGAAAGTTGAAAGCAGAGCAATTAAAAACTACAAAAAGTCATGGCCACACGTGCTGCTTTTGGGGCGCCATCTTTTTCATAGAAGACACCTCGCTTCTTCCATGTATTACAGCAGCTTGGCTGTGTAGTGAGTTTATGTGCCTGAAGTTTCTATTTTCCTTCAGGTTTACTCTTTACACTGTGTGCATCTTGCACTTGAAGCTTTCATTGTTTGCATTCATGATTACCTGCTTTACAGTTCCCTGGTATTTTACCGGTGTCCCTTTGTTTCTTGGCTACACGCAGATTAGTGACTAGAGGCAAGAAACTGCAAAAATTACAAAGTATGTTTTAACTCAAATGAGCTTGCATTGATTCTCAGACTGGTTTACCCTAAATGTGTGTGTGTGTGTGTGTGTGGGGGGGGGATTCATGTTTCTGTGAAGTCTTTTAAAACATGTTTTTGATCCACTCACCCAATGAGATCTTCTCCCCGGAGTCAGCAGGCAGCACAAAAATGAGCAACGTCATAGAAGAGAGCAGCACACATGGGATGAGAAGGTTCAAGGCGTAGTAAAGCGTTCGCCGCCTTATTGTAATAACAAATGTCACATCCGTGTAGGGCTCCTTACAGCAGTCATAGAAGACCTCATTCCGCTTTCCAGGAACTCCTGGAAGTAGGTGAGAAACTGGTTTGGTTGCTCATGCCTGAATAAAAGTGAATGCAATGCAAACTTTTTTCCCTACTCACCTATTAGGTCCCATTCTCCGTTGGGCATGTAGCCGGAGATGTCAGCGTCGACCATCTGGAGGTCCAGCAGCCAGCCGTCGTACGTCCAAGAGCCAAATTTCAGCTCACATTTCTGAATGTCAAAAGGAAACCAGCGAACATCCACATTGCATGTGCTCATAAAGATTCCTGAGAAAAGGACAAAAGCACAGGGGCTCCTCAATCAATTGACTAAATGACAATAATGAACCGCCGCTTCCTGAGGAGAGGTGACAAGGGAAAGATGTACAGCCGGACCATTTGTTTAGTGCAGGGAGTCTGTCCAGAATATCAAGTTCCTTGTTAGAGAAATCATTCATTCACTTCAAGACCTCTTTTTTTTAAACTTTCTACAACTGTGTGAAAAATGTTACATCACAACCAAAAGTGCACACTGCAACAGCATTTTTATGAACACCCTGCAGGTCTACAGAGAGTTTTTAAATTTCGTTTGGAGGCTGAGGAAGTGAAAGCAAGGACTAGATTAGAAACGAGCTCCCGTCAAAGAGATGGCTATAAAAACAAAACTTGGCAGCTATATATATTGTCACTCACAGGTTTCAGATATTTTCTGCTGTGAACAAATGCTGCTTCTGCTCTCTGCCTGCACACACACACACAGCTGTTAGCTAAGCCTCAGCTAGAGAAGAAAACATCAACGATGACACTGAAAAATGAGATTGTGCACAGTGCCATAATCAGATTCCCACTTCTATTATGCAGAAATAATAAATGCAACCGCTCCCATATGCACGGCATAAGTGACCAAGAAATCATAAAGACACACTTCCACCCTCAAACGAAAAATTGCAATGATCCTCGCTGTGGTCGCTGGTGAGCTGCAGCTCTTAAAGTAATTACTGAAATAAAACGGTCTCTCACACACACAAGTGCAGAGAACCAAAATGCCAGTGAAGCCTTGCAGCTCTCAAAGACGTTCATTATGAGCCTGCCCACATGCAAATCAGCCTGTGGAGGTAAATGACAACAGGGAAAGGGGGCTAACAGGTGGAAGGTATAGATTTTCTCTCTCCCTGCACTTCTTACTCACTAAAATCCAGCTCCTAACCTCAGGTTCCAACCTTTGCTTCATGAGTGTGTCTTTATAATTACTCCCGTTATGAGCTCCTAAGGCCCTAAAATCTAAACGTACACCAATTAAGTTAAAGCAGATCCACCTCTCTGTGCTTCAAATCCATGCATATTTGCAGCCTGCCTCTCGAATATATCCGGTAACCTTGAAACAACACCTTCAAACAAGGCGCCAGAATCTTCTCTGCAGCTTGGAACAATCTGTCTCGCAGCGCGTACGGCTCCCAAAATAAAACTCCATCATTCTGAGCATTTCAAGGCCTAGAGACAAGATTACCTTGTTATAAATGTCATCCGGTCCAGATATGAGCTAAAGCCTGTTACACGACGTTTCCTGTTAGGCCATTAACACAACACAGCACCTTTACCTCTGCAGCAAGAGGAGTTATTCAGACGGCACGCAGCAGACATCTGGGATCCTCCACATCTGAATTATTTACTGTGTGTCAAGCTCCCCGCTCCATGCCTGACACCCACAAACTTGTTGCCTCTTATTTACTGACAATAACCAGCTGAACAACAGGAATTGTAGCCAGGCATGTGTCAGGGAGCTGATTTGTTTCTCATTCTTTTGCTTTTTCTTACTTTTTCTCATTTACTAATAAAATACACACATCAAACCACTCCTTCTCATATTTTTCAAAATCGTATCTTTGTATTCTCCCACTAATTGACTCCAGACAAAGAATTAAGCAGCTGTATTTACATTCAGCAGCAGCTCATGGGATGGCTTTTGGGGCTTGCAGTCTTCGACTTTTTATTCAAAAAGTCTTTTCAGGCCCTCCCAGTCGCTCTCTCCTCACCCCAAGAGATGGGATTCAGTCTCAGGCTTTGATAATCTGGTGTATAACGAAAAGACTGAGAAACTGCAAGCAAAGGCCTGTGGAAACACGAGAGGGGAGTCTATACTTTTGTGGGCTTGCATTTGGGTTAAGGCAGGAAGCAGAGGAAGTGAGCGTCTCCTATTTATAGGTGTTACTCACAGAGCTGGGAATCCGTAACCAGTGACTAACTAGGGATGCTGTTTTACAGTGATAAAATATTAATGTCAAGTGTACAAACAGTAGGGAGACATGACTCGATTGTAGAATGAGACGCTGCCGTTGCACCTCGGGGAAATGTGGAGGGGATAAGGAGGGAGATGAGCGACGGGGAGAGCAGGAACGATGATTAAAATCTAAGAAATATGCGGAAAGCCTCACCTGGGGGAAGATACTTGGCAAAGCCGCTGGAGTTTACCAGAACATTGGTCTTAAAGGTGGAGTCAAAGTCATCATCTGCACTGAGGAAGGACAGAGGAAGAAGTGACACGACTTGTTGACGTGTGCGCGTACGAGGCGAGCGTTTAGGGGTTTATGCAGGGTTTACCTGTTGTAGAGGAGGATGTCTGGGGTCCAAATTTGATCTGTGGTAAAGCGAAGATTTTTCACTCCAGGATGTTCGCTCTGGTTCCACTGGAGATAGTGGTCGTACCAAGTCTTCAACACACAAACACAGACATGCTGTCTGAGCCAACAACCTGCAGGCAAATTATTGCACACTAATATTGCACACAAATTGCCAAAAGTATTCGCTCATCTGCCTTTACGCACACGTGTATTTGAGTAACATCCAAATCTTAATCCATAGGGTTTAATATGATGTCAGCTTCAACTTTTCAGGAAAGGCTGTCGACAAGATTTAGGAGTGTGTTCGTGGGAATTCTTGACCATTCTTCCGGAAATGCATTTGTGATTCATCTCAAAGGTGTTCTGTCAGGTTGAGGTCAGGACTCTGTGCAGTCCAGTCAAGTTCTTCCACACCACACTATCCATGTCTTCATGGAGTTTGCTTTGTGCACTGGTGCGCAGTGCTTTTGGAACAGGAAGCGGCTATTCCCAAACCCATTCCCTGAAGCTCTATGCACTGGTCTTGAGCTAATCTGAAGGCCACATGAAGTTCGGAGGTTTGTAGTGATTCACTTTTTGTAGAAGTACATTTTATACACCTCTGGCTGTGGAAGTGATTGGAACACCTGAATTCAGTGATTTGGATGGGTGACCAATACTTTTGGCAACATGGTGTATTTCCAAAGCCCTCTACTGTTCATCAAAATAAAACAGAAGATAAAAGGATGCCACTCTTCCATCTACTGTGTTATTCTGATAACAGTGCGCAGTTTCTTTTTAATTTCCTGCCGTTGAAATCGAAGGTGCTTGGAAAGAAGCCCGACTGGACCTTTTTAAGTTTCTTGAAGACGTTTCTCATCCAAGATGCTTCTTCAGTTCTAAGACTGTCTTCAAGAAACTTAAAGAAGTCTAGTCGCTTTCCAAGCTCCTTGGATTGTCATGACCTGGATGACTGAGAACCAGCACAGATATTCCTGCTTTTGTCTTTTTGCCCATCCTCATTAAATTCACTTGTGTTCAATCCTTTTTGCATTATAGTCTTCCCTCTCTCCGTTTTTGCTCATCTTATGTCTCTCTATGTTCATCAAGCCTGTGTCTACATTTAGGTCCTGCATGCTGAAGTGATTACAATGATATATGGACTTCAGGGTGACCTTAATTTGCATGTTAAAGACTGAGAAAACTAGTTTTTGCCGCTGGAATACAATTTAAAAAAATGATCACCCCAAAACATTCAGAGTCTCTCAGGGGTCCTTACCATCTGCAGCCACATATTAGAGGTTAACACCTGGTTCTTCTCATCCTGCAAAACATTTACACCACTTAAATCATCATTCGCCATATAAACCACAAGGCAAGAGGTGTGAGCACTGCTCTTGATCCATAAATCCACAAACAAATATCAAATATTTGAAAAAAAAAATCTGGTGCATTATTAATACCACAGTTTCAGGCATAAACAAACTACATGCTCAATGCTTGGGGTTTTTTTTTTTCCAGTCTAATTTCCATTTTAATTGCAAACAAGAAAATGCTCAGTGTTCTCCATGAAAAACTAAATCTTAATCCAAGGATCTGAATTCGTCCTTTTTAAAATGTTTTGTCTGATGTCAGAAATCAACAGCCCCCAAATGAGTCGGAGATGCCTACCACATCCATGATCTGTATCAAACTGAGGCTGAAGGAGACGTTGAGAGGTAGGGAGTCGTTGGCCACTGGTCGCTCCATGTGGTTGTAGTCCTTCAGGAGGTTTTTCAGCAGAGTCCTCTGATGAGGGCCCTGCAATGATACTGAAAGGCAGAAGAAAGGGCTCATGTTTGAATCTGATATAATGCTCATGTGTGGAAGCAAGCGAGATTTGATGATTCTAATGTCTCTATGTTCACTTTTAGTGGGTCCAGATTATAAAGTGTGTTTCTAAAATTCTAGGAAAAACTCCATTAAAAAGCACACTGGGGAAACAAATGTCAAAAAATAAAAAAAACAGGCTGCTGATCAAATGAGAAGATTTAACCTTGAGGATTTCAGCCTCCTTATCTATAAATACATCTGGAAGAACATGACTGAAATGAAAAGAAGACAGGAGGAAATGCATGAGGAGAAGCAGGTTTAATGATGAAATTAGCAGAAATAGATCTGATCACTTATCTGGGCTTTAAATGTAACACTGAGGAAGGGTCCAGCTCCTCAGTCAGAATAAAATATTTCAAATTAATGCTGAAAACGCGGAAGAAAAATCAGCAAAGAGAAGAAAGCTTCAGAGCAAGCGTGGAGAACATTAAGTAAACAGGAACTAATTAGAAATGTAGGAAAACCTTATCAGGGCATAACTGGCACTAATTAATGTGTAATTAAGTTTGTTTGAGAAGCTCAGAGGTAATGCACATTAAAATGTTGAATTAAGATGTTGATTGGCATAGAAGAAGTGAGAAAATATCACCCTGACCACAAATGTGCCGTTTATTTGTGTGCATGTAGCTGTTTGTTTGTTTCCTCTCAGTATACCCATCATAACACACCCAAGGTTTAGCCAAGAACTTTAATTTACTGTTTATACCACGCTTACATCAATCCATTTGCTTGGCTGTTTATTCAACTAAGAGCCCTCCCTTAGTTGCTGCTCAGTCTTAGGGTCAACAGAGACAGCAAAACCCTCTCACGTCCACATTTGCAGATAATTAACCTAACAAGCATGTTTGAAGCCCACGCTGGCACAGGAAGAACATGCAAACTCTACCAAGTAGATTTGAACCAGGCTTCTAGCTGTGAGGTGACAGTGAAATATACATACAGGAAATAATTATTACATTTTTATCAAAAGTGTCAGATTTTCAGTGTGGGAATTTCTTTTTTAAACTACAGCTCTGAAACCCGTAGATGAAATGTTAAAGCTAAAAAGAGAAATGTGTACACTCGACTTTATTGGGTACAGCTGTTAAAGCAAATCAGCCAATCGCTGGCAGAATGGATAAGCATTGTGATTTAGGTGTCTGAGTCTGAGTATCGGAGGAGCTGCTGATCTGCTGGAATTTACCCCACACGACCATCTCTAGAGGTTACAGAGACTGGTCCGAAAAAGAGAAAATATCCAGTGAGCAGCAGTTCCCCGGATCATGTTGATGTCAGAGAGGGCTTCAAGCTGATAGGAAGACAACAGTAACTCAATACAACCAAACACTACAGCATATATACACAGACAACATGCTGGACCTGGAAAGCGATGGGCCATTCACCACATCTCAGTCCAACAGAGCATCTTTGGGATGTGGTGGAATGAGAGATTCACATCATACACGTGAAGCCGACAAATCTGCAGCATCAGTGGGATGCTATCATGTCAATATGATCAAAATACTAAAAGCATGAAAAGATTTGAGAACCTGCAGAAAAATATGTGGAAGATTTGGATCTTGCAGAAAGTCTGTGCACTTCATACTGATAAAGTTTTATATTTCCGAGGTAAATTGGTAAATTTATTTGCCGGGATGCGGTATGCTGTGCGTGAAATGGAAGGAACTGTTTGTTTAGTGAAAATGTCACTCGGTGTGCTGATACCCAAATAAACTGCTGCGAAAAGCAGATGCAGCCTGTACTCTGAGCAGTATGAAGGAATTCTTTTTTATATATTACACTCTTATATAAGTTCGCTGCTGGGAATATGACAGGATTAAACCCTAGAGGTGCAGAGTACAAATTTGCATGCACTTGTGGTGGCGTTTCCTTTCAAAGCTTGCCAAGTAATGAAAATTCCCTGAATGTTTTTTTCTTTAAAAATCTGCGTGCCCAAATACTGTCAGAAACTTTCGCTTCCTCTGTCTTCTTGTCGTTCATGTTTCCCAGCTTTTAGTCTTTGAAACCAAACAAACTGAACACTCTTTCACTGCTGGTACTTCTCCCTGTTGGTAAAGTTTGCCTGCTCTCCTCTCAGGTCTCTCAATCAATTGTCAGCATTTATGTTCAGCTTTTACTTGTGCTGCTCGGAGCGCCGTCGGCTCGGCTGCAGCAACATGTCCACAACACGGAGAGGCAAGATGGAGATGGAAGAGCCAATCTATACGTCAATTCATTTGATCTCTGACAGGTTTTCCATGTGAGAGCCCCTCGTGTGCACACAGATTTGTGCAGAAAGAGCCAAGGCAAAAACTGCTTCCATTTTTCTATCTGACATCTGACTCGCTGTGCTGACTAGATGTCAATCTGCCCATTACAACATCTCACGCAGAGGCATCCAACCCCGTCTCTCAGCTAAACTAACATCCAGAAAATATGAGCACAGTTAAGACGTAAACAAACAAAGCAAACAGGTGAGCAAGAGTCTCACTTTTCTTCTCCCGGAGTCTCTTTCCTACTTCCTGCTATTCTTATTCCACTGCATACTTTGTAAATCAAGCATCAGCAACGTGGACCCCAGCGCCCGAATTCCTCTAAAATGCTGCTGCAATCCGATTCCCTGAAAACAGAGTGAAAGACAGACAGAGAGAGACATGAAGGCAGGCTCACCGTGGATCAAAGCAGAGAATCCAGAGAGGAGCAGAGCCACTGAGTGCCACATCCTGGTGGTGTGGAAGGGGTAAAAGAGAGGAGGCAGAAGAAGAGAAGCTTCAGATGTTGGAAAAAAGAGGAGGAGGAGGGAAAGGGAAAGGGGGGGATACAGAGAGGAAGGGAGGAAAGGAGCAGAGACTCAGGAAGCTGCTGGAAATCCTCCGGTCTGCATCCAGTCAGCATCAGAGGGAAGAAGTGCAAGCGTGTGCTGGAAGAAGGGGAGTCGAGAGAGGGCGAGTAAAAGGAGGAGGAGGAGATGCTGGTTGTGCTCTAGCTCCTCTCGCTCCTCTCTCTCTCTCTCTGTCTCTCTGGGAGGTGGGACTAAAATGGAGAGAAGAAGAGAGAAAATGTCAGTGATGGGGTGAAAGGTTTGACGATAAAACAGTGAAGTGTGGGGACGGATTGGAGGAAGGAGAGAGTTTAATTGCCCTATCACTGTGGGCTGACCTTTTTAAAGACAATAGAAACTGATGAGGCACACGATTTTAAGTGCTCTTAACACTAACGGAGAAGGAGTTTAAGTGTGGAAAAAGGGGCTGATCGATGCAGCAGGGTGAAAAATGTTTGACATAGGCTCAACGCGTGCATAAATTCATGTGGCAAGCACCAAAAGTAACACATAACTGCTTATACTTCTCTCAGTAAACTGATAAAATGCACATTATAGTGATTTTTTTCCACTCTGTGTCAGTTTTTTTCTGCACAAATTGCTCATACAGCCCCACATATCACTAGATTGAGCTTCTCCCTCACACTATAAAAGCTGAATCCTTCATAAATCCCTGGAGTGTCATACATCCTTCCCTTGACAGTGTCCCCACTGTGACTATGTTTGCTTTGTTCCTGCTATTCGTGTGCACCTGTCAAAACTATATTGCAGTTTGCTGCATATATGATAACACGGGCTGGTTATGGCTGTGATCACGCACTGCTGGACTGGAAACTGTCTGCTGTGTGTGAGCTTCCCACACTCGTCACTCGGTGAGCTTTGAATCCTGCGGGGCAGACAGACTCTGGTTTAATTGAGAAAGTGCTGGGCTCTGCAGGAGGGCAGTGGGAATGTGCATAGTTAAACCCTACTTCTCATTTGTCCTCATGAAATGCTGATGCAAGGGCAGAGGCAGCGAGAAACTGAAAGACTGAGAAAGAGGAGGGCGGGGTGGGGGCAAGAAAAGAGGAAGAAAAGAGTTGGACTGTATAATAGATTACCCTATTACTTCTACTGCCCTTCGGAATTACCCCTTTCCCAGGCAGCCTGACACACACATCCAGAGCACCTCCCGAGCTGCAGATTCATGCTCGGCTGCACACAGAGGAAGGAGAGTGGCCCTCGGAGGGGAGAAGAAGGATGGCCAAGTCACCAGCTAAAGCACGGCAAACTGCACCAAGCGTGGAGCGAGGCCACATGGTGTGCCCCAGCAATGTATCACCAGAGGAGGAGGAGGAGAAGCATCCTGTTGCTCTTTCTGCATCCCTGCAAATATTACTGCTTAAATATGTGCATAATGTATTTTGCGTTAACCTGGTGAAGAAAACACACACAAACGCACACTCACCAGCACCGAGTGTGACACGGTGCCAAGAACAAAATCCATTAGCCTTCATAAAAATACAGATTGGAGGCATTGAAGCGTGGGTGACATCTGGCGGTGTGTTTTCCTACTGCACGCTGGCTTGCAGCTCGGCAGCTCTGGCTCTGAGTGTGTGCTGGGTGGAGAGAGAGAGGTGGTGGTAATTAACAAGGAAGAAACTGGGCTAAATGGCAAGAGAAGATGATGAGAGTCGGGGCCATAAAGAGAAGGCTAATTAGGAAACAATGCCAGCGAGTGAATAGAAACACAGAGCAGGATGTGAATTAAAGCCATATTAATGATTATGGCGGCTGGAATGAAGAGAACCAGGGTTATGGCCATCATGGGGTGCTCTTGGTCTCTCTCACTCTCTGAATATTTGCCTTTTAACTGTGCGGCTCCTGATTGTAAATCTAATGACACAGCAGCAGTGGTGAGATGGCCATTTCTCCGACCTGGCATGACTACTGTTTATCCCCCCCCTCTGTGCTACATGCTGAATGGTGCCTCTGACAATGCAGCCATCAGCCGTAGTGGCTGCTGTGCTGTGGTGTTTTTAATTACTCTGCTGATTGGATTAGGCCCTTTCTTGCGCTGACACGTCCCCTTCACTTAATAGTGTGTTATCGACAAGAGCAGCACATACATCCATTTTCCTGTGAGGTCTGATTTGTCAGAGTGGCTTTTTTCTGGAGTGGATGAAGTTCTCTTCTAATGGACAATTTGATCCTGTCCCGGTAAGCCCTGCAGCTGCTCGACTCTAATCCTATAAAATGTTATGAAGTGATATCTAAGAGTACTTCTTTCGGCTTAGTATTTCTATTACCTTTTATTTCTCACAATGAACCACTTTTAAAGTATCACAGCTGATGCAGCAAAATCAAAAATGTGATTGTAGCTTCATTTATGACATCTAGACTGGTTTAGTGGTTAGTATATTTGCTTTACACAATACAAAGGAAAAGCAAGCTCAGTTAAGGATAAGGAAAAACTGGGGAACAAGGACTCGGAATATTGTGGAGGTAAGATTAAAAAAAACTAAAGAATAAATGCAAGCAGTACACACCAGTAACAAGAGACAAATACAAAGGAAGGAGGAAAAACTAAACAAACTAAGAATCAAACATATTTAATGATAAACAGAAGTTAGGATTCTAAAAAATACAAAAGACTGGGTCCAACACTAAAGATCCATGACAGGAGGAGACACAAACACAGCCTCAGGCGGTCACGAGCTCATCCAGTGCCAATCCCAAGGCTGGCACTAGACTAGCTTGGAATAGCATTCAGTGTAAAATCTGTTCCACATCTCTCTTTGGGAGTCAGGGAGCAGCCTTGATTGAATATTAAGATGGAAGTTGCCCGGGTAAAAAAAAGCGAAGTCACCGAGTGGCTTAAACCTGCATTCTTTCTACTGAGCAGCAGGGGGCGACTCGTCTGCTTTAAAAAGAAATCAGATGCACAGAAGTCTGCGAGAAAAGGAGCCAGCTGATCACTTGATTTATAGTCTCAGTGGGCACTTTCCTTATGAGTTTAGGATCTCAGTGTCTAGTTTTAATCCTTATTTAATATAGCCTGATGTTCATTTAGTAAATTACTGTCCCATTTATTGTAAAATAGACGTCTGAGACGCGTATGATTTATCGTTTAAATTAACATTTTTCCTATATATAATGTTAGTTTTTTATATTCTGCGTATAAGTATTTACTTACTTTAGGACCATTTGAAAGCACACTGGACCTATCCTTTAGCTTTACTCTTAACTTAAGTACAGTGGGGCAAAAAAGTATTTAGTCAGCCACCGATTGTGCAAGTTCCCCCACTTAAAATGATGACAGAGGTCAGTAATTTGCACCAGAGGTACACTTCAACTGTGAGAGACAGAATGTGAAAAAAAAATCCATGAATTCACATGGTAGGATTTGTAAAGAATTTATTCGTAAATTAGGGTGGAAAATAAGTATTTGGTCACCTCAAACAAGGAAAATCTCTGGCTCTCACAGACCTGTAACGTCTTCTGTAAGAAGCTTTTCTGTCCCCCACTCGTTACCTGTATGAATGGCACCTGTTTGAACTCATCATCTGTATAAAAGACACCTGTCCACAGCCTCAAACAGTCAGACTCCAAACTCCGCCATGGCCAAGACCAAAGAGCTTTCGAAGGACACCAGGAAAAGTATTGTAGACCTGCACCAGACTGGGAAGAGTGAATCTACAATAGGCAAGCAGCTTGGTGTGAAAAAATCAACTGTGGGAGCAATCATCAGAAAATGGAAGACATACAAGACCACTGATAATCTCCCTCGATCTGGGGCTCCACGCAAGATCTCATCCCGTGGGGTCAAAATGATCATGAGAACGGTGAGCAAAGATCCCAGAACCACATGGGGGGACCTGGTGAATGACCTGCAGAGAGCTGGGACCAAAGTAACAAAGGTCACCATCAGTAACACACTACAACGGCAGGGAATCAAATCCCGCAGTGCCAGACGTGTTCCGCTGCTGAAGCCAGTGCATGTCCAGGCCCGTCTGAAGTTTGCCAGAGAGCACATGGATGATGCAGCAGAGGATTGGGAGAATGTCATGTGGTCAGATGAAACCAAAGTAGAACTTTTTGGTATAAACTCAACTCGTCGTGTTTGGAGGAAGAAGAATACTGAGTTGCATCCCAAGAACACCATACCTACTGTGAAGCATGGGGGTGGAAACATCATGCTATGGGGCTGTTTTTCTGCCAAGGGGACAGGACGACTGATCCGTGTTAAGGACAGAATGAATGGGGCCATGTATCGTGAGATTTTGAGCCAAAACCTCCTTCCATCAGTGAGAACTTTGAAGATGAAACGAGGCTGGGTCTTCCAACATGACAATGATCCAAAACACACCGCCCGGGCAACAAAGGAGTGGCTCCGTAAGAAGCATTTGAAAGTACTGGAGTGGCCTAGCCAGTCTCCAGACCTCAACCCCATAGAAAATCTGTGGCGGGAGTTGAAAGTCCGTGTTACTCGGCGACAGCCCCAAAACATCACTGCTCTCGAGAAGATCTGCATGGAGGAATGGGCCAAAATACCAGCTACTGTGTGTGCAAACCTGGTAAAGACCTATAGTAAACGTTTGACCTCTGTTATTGCCAACAAAGGTTATGTTACAAAGTATTGAGTTGTATTTTTGTTATTGACCAAATACTTATTTTCCACCCTGATTTACGAATAAATTCTTTACAAATCCTACCATGTGAATTCATGGATTTTTTTTCACATTCTGTCTCTCACAGTTGAAGTGTACCTCTGGTGCAAATTACTGACCTCTGTCATCATTTTAGGTGGGGGAACTTGCACAATCGGTGGCTGACTAAATACTTTTTTGCCCCACTGTATTGCTTATTTCATAAAATAAAAATTGCCATCATCAAACATGCCATGCTAAAAATATATTTTTGTTCCAAAGAACTATGTTAGCTTTTTAAATTTGAACTAACTACCTCATTATCTCTTACACAGTATTTGGAGTTTAATCTAATATCAATGACCAATGAATAATTTTAGCCTCCCCCCTAAAAATCATAAAACATATTTCAGATGGAAAATTGTGAGGCATGCATACAAGCATGTGGGTCATACAAACTACTGAGTTTTGTAAGTAGAGTGCATTCTGAAAAACATATTTCAGATGGAATAATTGCATTTATTATATTATGACATAGCCCAGTTAGCTCAGGTGGTAGAGCATGAGACTCTTAATCTCAGAGTTGTGGGTTTAAGCCAGACGTTGGGTGATCTCTGATTACAAGGGCAGGCTTTGTACTTTCTCACTCGACAAAATGTAAAACCCCAATTGCAATGGCGTGTCCAGCGGGGTGGCCTGGGGGGGCACAGGCCACCCCCCAAACCAGACTGGCCACCCCAGGTGCCACCCCAAAGGCAAAACAATAAAATTCAATCAAATATCAAATGTCCGATTATGTTTTCACGGTGACGCTCAGATATCCGAGTGTAAGTGAATGCAGCATCGCTTCTGCGCTATGCGCATCACGTTAGCAAAGGTAGGAGAGCCAAGCGCGAAAGACGGCACTGCAGGAAACAATTTTTCGGTGAAAGAAAATGAGGACAGAATAAATGTCCCGGTAAGTAATATCAAGTTTGTTGAATTTAGTAAACTTCGGTGAAATTAGAATACCAAGGAAAAAAATAACACTTAAAGAATTATTGCAGCTGTGGAATATTTCAGACAGTATGCTACTGAGGGCAGCTAACATAAGAGTTATGAGTTATAAGATATAATCTAAGTCGTAACATTGCTGTATGGAGCTGCAGATTTGGTTGCAGGTTAACATAGCTGGACTGGCCATCGGGCATACCGGGCATATCCCCAGTGACTTATTTTTTTTGTAATGGCATGAACAATGAGAGGTGGTGGATTGGCCAGATGCAGGTCGATGTGTAGAAATAACTCCGTTGTTTGGTGGTGGCTATGACGGGGCTTCCACAGAGGCAACAGGTGGATGAGGGAAGGGGAGGCAGGAGGAGAGACCCGAAGCAGCCGCCAGTCCGAGTGTCAGGTGAACTGAACTTCAGGTAAGAAGTTATGACCTGCAGTCTATCTGGGTCAGATATAAACCAAGTTTAGGTGGAGTTTATTTTCATGTTGCTGACTTTTTACTGTCAGTTGCAATAACTCATACTGCGTTCTAGCCAGCTTGATGGAGTTTTTATACAGCTGGGTGGGTGCTATGATGTTACTGATAGTGAACTTTATTTTATTCATAAGGTTAGTAGAGTTGCCAACGGCTCCTTAAAAATGGAATGGTCCCTCATTCAGAGAAAATATTACGCGTTTCGTATTGAGCTGAGAAGAGACGCAGTTTGTCCCGGACTTTAGCTAGAATGGAAAAAAGACACAAAGCTGGATTTATTCTGTCCTTACGCTGCACAGCTGGCTCTTCTTCTCTCATTCTCTCCCCTCCCTCTCCTGTTGCTACTTCAATCATGAAACTGATCAATGATCAGCTGATCGGCTTTTCTCTCTTGTTTGTTTATCGCCCACTTTGCGCCAGAAAGAGGAAACCAGCGGATATTGCGCTAAACAACAGCAGCACGTTTAAGCTTGATCAGCTGTTGTTAGAATGTATTTAATATTAATTTCTAGTATCAGCTGATGTTTGCTGGAGCCACAGCTGTAAAGCTGCTGGTCATGATGTCTGTTTAGATATGTGGTGAGAGGGAAACATGAAGATGAAACCAGGAGATGTCCTTACTGAACCATCAGAGCTGAACAGGTGATGGAGAAACAGGTTTACCTTTTAGGTGACATGAATGAGTTGAAGTTATGAACTGTTTCTGAGAGATAAATAACACCAGGATCCTTTTTTATGTAGCTGACAGCTGGTAACTGTGCAGGGGCGGGTCTAGCAAAGTGTTGCCAGGGGGCCAGGTAGGGCATTAACAGGGAAAGGTGGGCACAAAGAAATACTTTTCTTTCTTATTCTCATTTAAAATACCTAGTTTTTATTAAATAATTATCTAAATCTTACAACCAAAGTTTTTATCTGACGTAAAATGTATAGAAATCATACATATACCAACAAGACTGTACATCACTGTCACAACAGCATTTGTTTTCATTCAAAGGCTTTATGGCTTTAATACCTGGTGGGCCGGTCTGTAGTAAAAATGCCCAATTTTTTTGTCCCAGTCCAGCCCTGCAGGTTAATACTGGCAGTGTCACCATGCCAGCTGACTGTATTTTATCATCAGCCAGTGTTGTTCTTTATCAATATTACCAAAGTTTACCATAAGGCAGCATAGAAAGTATTTACTTGCTTTCAGGTTTTATTCAAATGTTAGTCTTTTCAGTTGTTTCCCCACTTTTTTCCTGTTTCAAAATCAAACACCAGTTTGTGAGAAGATTATCTTCTTTTTTTAACAGGCAGATAAAGTTTTGCATTGGCATTGGCTAATTTGTCAATTGTTTGTTACAAATGTTCGTATTTTAATTTTCAAAAATGTTTTTGCCCAAAACATATGTGCACTATATGTCAGTAAAAATACTATGCAAATATTGCTGTCCTTGAATGCTGAGTAAGCACTGACAAAGCACTGATTGTATCTCTTATACTTTATCAACGCAGTATCTAAAAACTTTGCACCGTAGTGGTTAAAATCTCATTCTAATAAGAGTTAAAAGTGCATTTGGTTATTAGGTTTATAGGATTATTGAATTATGGTTAAGGGTTGGTAGAATTTTTTTTTTAAACATTATCTGCCAATTAAATCTGCCACCCTTCTCCAAATCTGTGCCCCTACCTGGCCCCCCCAACAAAAATTTTCTAGACACGCCACTGCCCAATTGGACAATGAAGGTGTTTTAATAATGAAATGGTTATTCAAACATGTGCAGTGCTTTTCAATTAGAGATCATTTCTCTGAATTTCAGGAGCCGGACCAAACCTCATGCAGGCAGTTGCCGATTGAAATTCACAGACCTCTACAGTCCTCATGGAAAAACAATAAACTAGCATACCATACCATAAAATGCCAAAATGCACATTTCCACCACTGGCAACCTGTGTCAACAAACTTTAGTACAATTATTGATCAATCAATGATGTTTGACTTTTCCAGGGTTACCCTTTGTCACCAGCTCAGTTCTTAACTCTGGACAAAGTAGCAGAGGGCTTCCATTTCTTTGGCTAGTGTCACTACTAAAAAAAAAACCTGTTTTGTAGCAAAACCATAGCACAGTAATAGCAACTAAAGTAGTACCGGTATATGAATGAGTGAGTTGATTGGCACTTTTCAGTAAAACTAGAGGAAATATAAAAAAAATGATAACTGTGTAAGTTCTATTAATTTTAAATATCACAGCTCTATCACTCAGGGGTTTTTGGCTTGATATTTACATCATACAACATCTATCCTTTGTCAAAAACATCTTTTAAATATCTCCTTATTTTCTGGGTCATTTTTTCTGTAGATTGTGCTTCTTTTTAATACATTTTACCTTTTGCTGATCTTAGTGGGGTTAGTATTTTTCTACTCTTCAGTACTGTTATTCTGAAGTTTCTAAAATAAATAATTGCCATGTAATATAATACAGGTTTGCCCAATATCATATGTTGTCCATTTAAATATACACTAACTGGACACTTTATTAGGTGCAGCTCTGTAGTACTGGATTGGGCGTCCTTTTGCCCTTAAAACTTCTTTAATTCGTAGCACAGTTGCTGCAGATTTGTTTGCTGCACATCCAACATTTTAATCTTTTGTTCCACCACATCCTGAAGGTGCTCTATTGGACTAAGATCTTGTGACTGTGGAGGACATTTGAATACAGTGAACTCACCGACCCGTCTGGCACCAAAAACCTTTCCACAGGTGTACCTAATAGAGTAATAAAGGATAAACATGTTGTGTTTTTGTTTTTACTTACTGTTAAATGAAATGATTCTTGGGCTGTGTATGGACTCGCTTAAGACCGCACTACTGGAAAGATTGTCCACCTATAAAGACATAAAGACACAGCAGTGCTCATCTCAGACTGACTAACTTGCTAAAGGAAAACGATTAGATCACTTGAGAGGCTTTAAATGTCTTCATGTTTAGATTAGTCAAAAGATTATTCAGGATATATTAACCACATCTATAAGCGTTTCCTTCCTGAGCCGCCCAGCATGCTGCTGTTTCAGGTATGTTTCATTCATACCTTTTATTCATCTCTCAGGCCATTAACTGGAGGACTAAAACCTGTAATTTCTTTGTGTGTGGGTGACATTTATGCAAATTCAGTCCAAACTGCGCCGCTGATTGTAAGTGGTAAGTTCAGAGCAAAACAGTTTGGCACAGAATGACTGAGTTAAGGGGCTGAAGCTGATCTGACAGCAATTGTTTGTCTTTATATGCTGCAGTGATTACAAAGTAAAGGAGGGCTGTTCACAACAGGGAACAAATGTGCAAACATATTCCAGTGTTTGCCGGCAGGAAACATTTCAACAGCTAAGAATACTCGGCTGAATAGTGAGTGTGATGTAATGCAACTTTTTGGATTATGGCTATTTGAGTTTCTGTTGCCTTCCTAATAGGTCGAAGCAGTCTGCCCATTCTCCTCTGACCTGATCTGCTGCTCACCAGATAGTTTCTCTTTTTTGATAATTTTCTGTAAACCCTAGAGATGATTGTGAGGGAAAATCCCAGCATATCAGCAGTTTCTAAAATACTCAGACCTTCCCGTCTGGTGCTAAAAAAACATATCACATGTACTGGAATCACCTTTCTTCCCATTCTCATACACAGATTTAACTTCTGCAGATCATTTTGATGATGTCTAGTTGCCTAAATGCATTGACTTGCTGCCATTTGATTAGCTGATATTTATTTTAAGCAGCAGTTTAACAAGTGAACCTAATAAAGTGGCTAGTATTAAAGTAAATGTCAGACTCTATAACCATAAACAAGATGTTTAACCTTGAGAATAAAACTGTATGCCCGATGTGTGCATCTTAGGTTAACTAATGTTTCCCAACAGATGAGACTTAAGTAATTAATATCCTGTCCAGAGGATGAACTCCCACTCACTAAAAGATTCAGGCCACGATGCAGATTTGCCATTTACCATCCAGAGCAATTAATGCACTCCAAATTCCCCAGCTTGGTTTCACTTTCTTAACAACCAAAGGATGATTTGCAGGAGAAGCGACTAACTGAAGATGTGCTGGCTACTGGCCACACAGGCAAGAAGAATTGACATACTTAGCTACCAGCTAGAGCGGACAGGATTTATAAGCACTTGGCAGCAAGCTTGAATTAATTTGAAGCCTTGCAGATGTGCATATATCCTTTCAGCAGCCTGTTATTAAAACGACAACATAATTTGAGAACTTTTGTATTGTCTCCCGAACCAGTTTTGCTCTGTTTAATCCAACCAAACAGTCATATTTAGGATGTTTTGGAGTCGTTTCCCCTCCGAGTGCGTCAGGTGCAGGCTGTATTCACCACAAACCATCTGCAAAGGCAGTTTAGTGCTGACAGTCATGCACCGGGGCTCAGGCAACCGGGAACTCACTGCCTGCAGAAAATCAAAACAAAGAAATCCAGACAGCAGCATCTGTCTAAGTCTCTGGCTAAGAGTTAAGCAGAGTAGTTTTAGCAGCATTAATCTATTTTACATCTGGGCGGATGTATAATAAAGAAGTACATTTTCAGAATGGATGATCAGACCAGGGCTATATTGTCACTCCCCCTCCGCACCAAGAGCAACACCGTTCTTGTGTTTCAGGCCGTCTTCAAATACATGTTGTCTTCAGATTAGATAATGCCGTTCTTTATCCTGCCACTATCCGGATGCGCTCCGCCCACACTTTGCTCCTTGGGTCTTTCCATTTGGAGGGAGGTCTATTATCTGCAGACCCATCTGTCACAAGGATTTAGATGACGCCGAATGTCATTGTTATGACTTTAATACTTAATACTTCACTGTGCTCTGTGCATATTGTTCGATTCAGAAGTGACATATTTGATATTTCATAAGCTCATAAGCAGCAGATCTGTGTCTCGCTTGATTAATCTTCAAATCTAATCTTCTGTCTGATTTCAAATTGACTGTTATTCCATTTTGAAGATTAGATTTATTCTGAAAAAAAAGATTGCATAACACACTCCTCCCTTCACTATAATGATACCAATTAATGAAGTCTCATTTCTTATGACTTTTAAATAATTTCAGGCTTATTTCTGACACTAGGCCACCTATATTTAAGCAGCCTTTCTCGCTCCCTCTTACACACACACACACAGACACACACACACAAATATAGGGAGGATGAAGTCTGTCAATCCCAGCTAAAAAAAAAAAAAAAGCTCTGATGACAGATGACTCTCTCTTTGCCTTTGCTCCACACAACATCTGCAACTTAGAGACTTTGCGGTCATTAAGCCCCTCCAGCTTTGAGGAAGATGCCCTGACAGCGGACATTAACGCAGTGGGAAACGCGGTCGAACACGGGAATAAAAGCCTGAAAATGTAATGGATATCTGTGGGTATATGTCGTCATATGCAGGAGTTCATAAACTTCACTTAAATTTATGGGAGGAGCTCCGTGATGCTGAGGCTGCTGATGGATTTCTGGGAAGTTCGTAGACTGCGTGAAGAGTGCGGACGTTTGGAATATTCTGATCCGAACAAACCACGGCTCACTGGTGTTCCAGCCTGAAATTTTTAATGATCTGAATATTGGATATTCACTTTAGGATCTCTGTGATTTAAGCACATGTGACCTTCAGGACCTTGAGATGCAACTCTGAAATACCAGGAGGGAAATAAACAGATTAAACTCAGACTTAAGGCCTTTTTTCATCCTTGCAGTGGATTGGCTACAGACTGGGAACACTGACCCGAAAGGTAAGAACAAAATATGTGAAAGGAAAACATTTGGAGCTTACACAACTAGTGCATTTTGATTACTTTATGTTTTAAAAAAATTATAGTTTTGTTGCTTTTTTAGTTATTCTCTATGATGATCATGTGAATACAACAAATGTAAAAACCATAATAAAATCTCTTCACTAAGCTTCCCGTGACTGAAGCTTCTTTTCAAACCGCATTCAGTGGTTTCCCATGTTGTCTAACATCGTCATCTGTCTCTCTAACCCTCTTTCAAAGACTGTTTAGCCTTCTCATCATGGAGCATCCCCCTTCCATGACCTCCTCAATGGTAGATGGAGATGAGGTGGATGTCCAGCGCCCCATCCTGCCACCGAGGATGGTTCCTCAGCCCCAGGCGTGTGCCCCTCTATGTGGGATTCACCACACGGTCCAAACAGCAGCCGAGCACCCCGTGTGGCTGGACAGAACCCAGGCCATGGCCACCACACCTTTATACAACGGCCACCTTTATGTCACGCCATCTCCTCGCTGCAACAAAAGGGGAGACAAATCCAAAGGGAAAGAGAAGAAGGGTGAGAAAAGGTCAGGGGGGAGTAGGCCAGGTCAAAAAGACCGAAACCACCAGTGCAAAGGCAAACTCTCAGGATGCCACAGACTGCAGGAAAAAGTCACATCTTTCACTGATGTGCCGATTGCTCGCTGTGGGTCACCCTTTGAGGGCCCCTGCAGGTCACCCCGAGAAATCAGGGATGTCGACGGTCAAGGTCAACGCAAGTCTGGTAACGTTTCTGTGGAGATGCAAGACCGCCAGAGTCTTCCAGAGATAATAATAACCAGCAAGGACGACAACCCCCAGCAACACAACAAGGAGACCGAACATCGTCAGGATCCGTGTGAGGCAAAAGGCCTGCTGCCAGGAGCTGAGTGCCCCAGCACGAGCCCCACTTGCAGCCCTAAGACCAGCCCAAAGCACAAAACCGATGACGACGACGACCGGTACCGGAGGTCCCACAACATCGGCTGGCGGCTGGTTCGCAGGAGGGCACTGTTTCTGAGGAGGCAACGCCTGAACGACTGCGCCCTGGCGGTGGGGATATTCGGTGTTGTGGTGATGGTGATGGAGACGGAGCTCTCCTGGAGCATCTACAGCAAGGTCAGAGAGGAAGGGAGTGTGGGGGTGGGCGGGAACTCTAGCCTGTAAAAGATTTGTAAAAGTGTTATAGAAAACATGCACAGGAAGATCAAGCATGTGGTTATGCACATACATGGATATAAGATTATGACTGTTGATATCTTTTCATAGCCTGAACTTCATAATGAAGGTCATCAGCTGACAGAGATGTCATATTTGTGTGTGTCACCCACAGAGCTCCATCTACTCCCTGGCACTCAAGTCAGTCATCAGTTTTACTACACTCATCCTGATTGGCCTCATCATAGCATATCACTGGTGTGAGGTGCAGGTAACTTGTTCTTTACATTTGGAAATTTGTCTTTGCAACCAATCAGCAGCCTTTATAGTTCGTGATGCCTAAAATAATAAAACCAAATGGTGATTTTGAGTCTCAGATTATTCATCTTAAGTATTTTTAGAAGTCTGACTCAGAGAAAAGACAGTAAATATAATTTTATAGTTCGTTCTGTGCTGTGATCCACAAACTGTGCACAGTTCTTCACAGAAATCGCTTGCACACTAATGCACTCTTCTGATCCCCCTGGCAGCTCTACGTTCATGATATTGGTGCAGAGGATTGGCGGATTGCCATGACAACGGACCGTTTGGCTCTGATAGTCCTGGAGCTGGCAGTGGTGGCCATTCATCCTTATCCAGTGGGTCTGCAGGCCTACTTCCTGCAGGTCAAGACCCGCATGACACTGTCAGAGACAGAGCTGGAGATCGTCCTGGCTCTGCCCATGTTCCTGAGGCTCTACCTGCTCGGTCGGGCAATGATGCTGCACAGCCGCCTCTTCACAGACACGGCCTCTCGCAGTATCGGGGCGCTGAACAAGGTGGGAAGTCACCTTTGGGCTCCCCCTGCAGAATCTGGCTTTGGGCTTATCTGGCTTGGATAGTACTGTGATGAGATCATAACGCATATAAATCGAAGAAAGGAGAGAAATTCTAGGCTTTGGAGCAGGATTCGTGGAATTTTAAGTCTATATTTTGGATAATGATTTGGGTCTGGGCTTCCTTTTATAAACATTTCATGCACATCTCTTTATGTCTTATGTCTAGGTGGGCCGAGAGGTCTGTAGAGGTGTGACACTTGAGGTGTGATTATCACAGTTTTGCCCCAATGAACCCCTGTGGTTTCACATGTTGGCTATGTCCCTCTCTAGCTCTCCTTTACTTGTCTGCTTTTCTTTTCCACAGTTGATAATACCCACCTGCCTAATCCCTTCCCTTACTAATGCTATTTAAGAGTGATGAGAACAACCTCTGTCCCCTGCTTCTGCAATACCAAACCTACTATCCATGTGTCAAGCCAGATTGAGAACAAGTTTTCTTATCCCTCATGTCCTCTGTATTATATAATCATAATCTGACAGGTGCTATCCTAAATAGTTTGGTTAAGTAGGCCCCTAATGTCAAATTATGATGTAACGTATCCCGTTTGTGATCTTCAGATACACTTCAACACCCGGTTTGTGGGGAAAACACTGATGACCACCTACCCCGGGACCGTGCTGATGATTTTCAGTGTTTCTCTGTGGATTGTGGCGGCATGGGGCTTACATGTCTGCGAGAGGTATGTCAGGATATTTGTAGACTGGCTCCAGCTCTCTGGGATATCTAACGTTTCATTTTCGCCCAACTTCTGGCAGATAAAGAGTAGTAGTAAAATCTTCCCACTGGCAGCAGCAAATCCAATTTTCTTCCACTGTTCCTTATCTGTGCAGGCTGCATGATATTGACAAGATTAAATATCAGCTAATCTATGATGCTGCTAATTTTGAATATGATAGTGATCTTGAAGACGTGAGGACATTTCGCCTCGCGTACAAGAGGTGTCTGCAGTTCTGAGGTGCAAACCTCTGTAAGACACGCCACCATCATGTGAGCTATTGAGGTCAACTGAGGCAAGATGTGAGTGCGGAGGCAGAAAAGCCTGGGGGAGGGGTCTCAAGACTGCATTGTAGGTGGCTGATAGCTGGTGTCGTTCACAGTGGGCCTCCTTTACTCTTCCCTCAAACCATCTGTCCAAAACGATCAGATCTGCACCCCATTAGACCTCTGCCTCTTTCTACAGACAAAAACATGAAAGTGCTATTCCCAGTGTCACCATTACCTTTACATGGAGGAAGATTCGGGCTCTTTCAGAGGGACAACCACAAGCTACTCACTGGTTCCGATATGTGGTTGGCAGCTGGATCAAAATTGAAACTGAAGAAGAAGAGTGAACAGAAACATTAACTTCACCTGGGAGGATACCAAGGATGATAAGTTACCATTCCTAGACTCTGCTGTGCTCATGAAGGTGGATGGAAACCTCAACACAGACCATGACCTGCTCTTTGACTGCAACCACCTACATGGGGTGAGCCTGCAACCCCTCTGAGGCAGCGTGGACAAAAAAGGGATGTACACACATAATGAAAGCTCTTAAACATGTGGTTATCCTAACCAGGCCTTCGTTAAATTGATGGAGATGGCAAGGAAAAAACCTCAGAAACCAACGCAGGAGAAACAGGATGACAGATGGAACAACATCACTGCCCCAGTGTACTTCAGACCAGGTAATACGCCGGTGTGCATCTCAGCACTCAAACACAAACTGAACAGCGCAGTGTTTGCTGTACAGTGCACTGACGATTCCTGGGACCTCTACCTCTAAAGGAGGCCATCTACTGTGAATAACTATCGCTGATCAAAGGTGGTGGCTGACACCAGGTATCAGCCACCTAAAATACAGTCTTGACATCCCTTCTTGGGCAGTTCAAGCACTACTCACACCTTCCCACATGTGACCGTTAACCTGATACTGCGACGTTTTACACCTTAACCCTGGCCTTTTTTCACACCTTAGCTCATGTGACAACACCCATGATTGGCTCAACCACCATCAGGACAACCACCAACAGGACACCTCCTAGTAGGATTTAAATATCTGGGATTCTCTGTCAGTTATTTAGTGGTGAAATACCCTCCAACATGAGAGTCTAAATGTCTTCATGAACCAAGAAGTCCAGTTGCCTTCTTTTCAAGCACTTAAGAATACCATAACATACGGGATTGTGAACCCACGTAGACATAAGCCTTATGAAAAGTAGTATTTTTTGGTAAAATGCAACATAAATTCAGAGGTTCAAAAAATATATATACCAGTATATATTTATATGTAAATCTAGGATAAAAAACAGGGGATTGTGCACAGATATCAGTGTGAGTAGATTGTTTTATTTCTGCAGACACCACAACTACAGGGACCTGAGTAGCAACTACATGGAGGCCCTGTGGATGGTCTCCGTCACCTTCTTGTCTATCGGGTATGGAGATGTGGTCCCCCACACTTACTGTGGACGCAGCATTTGCCTTCTCACAGGGATAATGGTGAGGCAGAGGGTGGATAGTTGTCTCTGTAACGAGCGAGCGCTGACTCTGAATGCAAATCTCAATCTGAACGTTTAAACGTTTGTGACTCCTGCAGGGAGCCGGCTGCACAGTGTTGGTGGTGGCAGTGGTTGCCAGGAAGCTGGAGCTGACCAGGGCGGAGAAACATGTTCACAATTTCATGATGGACTCACACATCTCCAAGAGGGTGAATACTAGTATCTCCTTTTTTAAAAAATTGTTATTGATGATTAAACATGTCCAAAAGTAAGAGATATTATTCAAAGGCTTCACTTCTTTCCTGTTTGTACACCGTACCATGCAGGATTCGATATCAGATACCACATATTGACTTATTTTACTCAAAATCCAGGACTTTTTGAATGCCAGAAAACAAATCTGACTTAAAATCTTCAAAACGAGTGGCATCATCTTCCAATAAAATCAGTTTGCTATGATTGGCATTATTTTTTTCCTGTTCTGTATGGATACTAAATGAATAAAGTTTTTTTTTTCAAAAAGCATTTTGGAAAATGGAGGAATTGGCTCACTCGATTTTTTCCTCATTTTCGATTTTAAAAATTTCCTCATGGTGCACTGGGATTCGTTCCAGCTTTTGTCAGCGTTTTTCAGCGTTTTTCAGCATGTGCTGTAAATAACAGCACTCTTAAGATTTTGTGCATAAACATACAATAACTCTCCTCGTGATTTTTCTTCTTTTCACCAGATAAAAATTGCTGCAGCGAATGTGCTGAGAGAGACTTGGCTTATCTACAAGCACACTAAGCTGTTAAAAGACCACACCAAAGTCCGCATGCACCAGCGGAAGCTGCTCCTGGCCATCCACCAGTAAGGCACTTAACCCACACATAATAATAATAACCTCTTTATCAATCACTGCCTGAAATGATTGAATGCCGCTCATTTTAAATTCATTTTAAATTATGTGCCATTAAAAAATGAATAGATCTACTTTCCTCCTCCAGCCTTCCTCATTCTCTCTAATATAGTATTAGGTCCATAATTCCATAAATGGTTGGACACAGTTTCAAATCATAGATGTGATTGAAGACTTTAAGCTTTCATACAAGAGGTTTTACAAAAGTATTAAAATCTGTTTAGGAATCACAGTTGTTTTTATGCACCGTTCACCATTTTCAGAGGCTCAAAAAGTAACTGGACAGTTGACTGATAAGAAGCTTTATGGCCAGGTGAAGCCTGTTCCCTCGTCATTCAGCGAAAAATAAAGCAAACATAATATCTGAAGTTGATTCAAAGTGCTGAACTTGTAATTTTAAACATGAAGCCCAAAGAGATGTCAGTGCAAGTGAGGGAGGTCATTATTAGGCAAAAGAAAAATAAATGTAAGCAAAGAGATTGCAAAGACTTTAGGAGTGGCCAAATCAACAACGTGGTGCATTGTGAAAAAGGAGGAAAGTGCTGGTCAGCTCAGCAGCACCAAAGGGCCTAACAGACCACAGCACTTGGGTGCATGATCACAAATTAATTTCCTTCGTTTAAAACAACTCCAACACAACACCTAACCGAGTTAAGAACACTCTGGAGAAGGCAGTTGCATCAGTCTCAAAGTCTACAATCAAGAGACTATTTTACAAATGTAAATACAGAGGGTTTAGAACAAGGCGCTAACCACAGTTTTCAATAGGAAAACCAGATTAGACTCAGAAAACATCTAAAAGCAGCTGCACAGCTCTGAAACAATTCTTAGGACAGATGAAGCCAAGACGAATCCGAAGCATATAGCGTGATCTGTCTGACAGGCTGGAGGAAGAGTTACAGCATGGGCATGTATGGCTGCCAGTGTAACCGGGTCACTGGTTACACTGATAATGTACAGATGAAGTGTGCAGAGATGTACTCTCTGCTCAGACTCAGCTAAATGCTGCAAAGCTGATCAGACAGTGCCTTGCAGTGCAAATCGATAATGAGCCAGAGGAAGCTCCAAAAGCAATTTTGCAGTTTCTCAAAGCAACGAAATGGGATATTCTTCAATGACCAAGCCAGTCACCTGATCTCTACCCAACAGAGCATGCTTTTCAGTTATTGCACGCAAAATCGAAGGCCGAGAGACTCACAAGCGACTTCCACAAGTATTAAAAACAATGTCTTGATGCATGCTCAAACATCCAGGTAAGTAAATCCCACAAGGTTGATTCTGTTCATCTGGACGTAGCGTCGATCAATGGTCATGACAATTTGCATTTTAATGATCAAGGAACCGGCCTCACAGCCCATTGTTCATTCAGTGGGCTGGTTTTGATCATTGTGCAAATGTACTGTTTATAAGATGAGACTGAAGAAGTCACTTGGATGAGTGACGAAAGGCTTTTCCCACTGAAAACGCTACGTCCAGATGAACAGAATCAACAATGTCTGATAAGTATGAAAGGTATTAAAAACAATGTTTTTATTTAAAACTTATAGTTGACCAATAATTCTTGGACTGAAAACGGGTGACTGTGTACAAAATAGTTTGATTTTAAGCTAAAAATCTGCACTTCAGTCACACTTTATTTGGTTTTAAATCCACTGTGGTGATGCAGAGGCAAAACTATACAAACTGTGTCATTATCAAAAAATCTCGGCCCTAACTGTAAAACAGATTTAGGATTTCTAATGAACCGCCCAGTTTGAATCGAGTCCTTTAAAGTCACGTCTTCTCCTACATAGTCATCTGAAGCAAATGACAAATTTAAGGTATGAATTCAATGAAAGGTAATTTAAATTAGATGCCCAGCCCGTGTAAAAAATGGAAACAACCAAAATGAAGTGAAAACCAAGGAGTGGTGCCATTTGTGTCCATATACATTGTCTCTGAAAGGCAAAAGTTCAGCTTTGTCACTTGGGGATTTTCCGCCACACCTTATAAGAAGATATTTCTTCTAAATAAAAGCCACTTGATTACTACTATATCACTCTTGTCTACTGCTGCAATTACAGTCCTAGTTTTACTGGATCTCAGTGCAGCATTTGATACAGTTGACCACAACATATTACTCAAACGACTGGAGAACTGGACAGGTCTTTCAGGAACTGTACTAAACTGGTTCAAAACATACGTAGAAAACAGGAAATACTTTGTATCAATAGGTAACTTCACATCTGAGCAGACAAGTATCACATGTGGAGTTCCCCAAGGTTCCATCTTGGGACCCCTTCTGTTTAACATCTACATGCTCCCACTGGCACAGATTATAAACAACAACAAAATAAACTATCACAGCTATGCAGATGACACACAAATATATATCACAATGTCACCAGGAGACCGAGGCCCTGTACAGGCTCTTGGTAAATGCATTGAGGAAATCAATGACTGGTTGTGCCACAATTTTCTCCAGCTAAACAAAAACAAAACTGAGGTAATAGTCTTTGGCGCCAAAGAAAAACGATTACAGGTCACCAGAGAACTTCAATCTATACATCTAAAAACCACAAACCAGGCAAGAAATTTGGGTGTAGTGATGGATGCAGACCTAAACTTAGAAAAACACATTAAGACAATAACAAAGTCAGCTTACTATCACCTCAAGAATATATCAAGGATAAAAGATCTGATGTCTCAACAGGACCTGGAAAAACTAGTCCATGCATTCATCTTTAGTAGGCTTGATTACTGTAACAGCATCTTTACAGGTCTACCTAAAAAATCAGTCAGACAACTACAGCTCATTCAGAACTCTGCTGCTCGAGTCCTCACTAAGACCAAAAAAGTGGACCACATCAGTCCAGCTCTGAGGTCCTTACACTGGCTGCCTGTCCGTCAGAGGATAGACTTTAAAGTTCTGATGCTGGCCTATAAAGCTCTGAATGGTTTAGGACCAAAATACATCAATGACCTCCTGACCCAGTATGAACCATCCAGATCCCTCAGGTCATCTGGATCCGGTCTTTTATCAGTTCCCAGAGTCAGAACCAGACACGGAGAAGCTGCATTCAGCTTTTATGCTCCTTATATCTGGAACAAACTCCCAGAAAGCCTCAGATCAGCTGAAACACTCAGTTTATTTAAATCCAGGTTGAAGACTCACCTGTTCTCAGCTGCATTTGAATAAAGCACCAAATCCACACTTTAAGCTTAAATTTCAAAACTTACATTTAACTACTGATTTTATCTACTGTTCTGATTTTATCTGTTTTGATTTTACATACTGTTGTTTGTTTGTTTGTTAATTAGTTAGTTTATTTGCTTGTTTTATTCAATTTTAAATCATGCTTTTTATTTGTTCTTGTTTCTAATGTCTCTGTAAAGCACTTTGAATCACCTTGTTGTTGAATTGTGCTATACAAATAAACTTGCCTTGCCTTGCCTTACAGTACATTTTAGCCTGCAATTGTTCCTTCAAGCCACAAGTTATGCTGACTTTTATATCAACCATTCCTTGCTAAATTTGGAAGATTTTCATTTGGTGCCGTTGCATAATCCAGAGAGATGCCTTTAAATTGTTTTATGGGAGCTACTCTCTACCAAAGTCCTCATAAAATCTGTTGACGTCGTGTCGCGTTTATGGCTTGTTTCTCCGGTCATGTGTCTGACTGACCCTTTAAATTACTGCTCGTCTTAAAATGAAAAAGTAGCAATGTCATAAAACCAAGCAATTTTATCTCCAGGCTGCGGCAAGTGAAGACGGAGAAGAGAATTCTTGCTGACCAGGGGAACACACTTGTGGACCTTAACAAGGTATGAGAGGAAGTGCAGGCAACACGTGTCCTTCTAACACCCCAAAAAAGAAATAAAAGAATCTAATTGCTGATACAATTTTCTTTTCTTTCCCCTAACTGCGCACCGATTTATACGAAGATGCAGAACCTGATGTATGATGTGCTGTCGGAGGTGCAGGGCTGCAGGGGGGATCTGGACACACACATCCACACTCTGGAGAAGAGTGTGGAGGAGCTGAGGGAGGGCTTCAGGAGCCTGATGCCGCTCCTCTCCAGCACACTGTCCACACAGAATTCCTCCATCCGCCACCTGCTCAGGGAGAGGGAGGGGAAGACGGAGATTGCAAGCGTGAGCAGAGAAGACGGGTAGAGGGATGGCAGACGAAGGCTTCTAAGGACGCTTGAGAAGAAGTTATCTGCCTTTACTGCAGCTTAAACAGACTTGAAGAGAAAGGGAAAAGAGATGTATAATTGTATTAAAATATATTTTCTGTAGCAGAAATAACTTTAAAATGTAGAAGTTAGTACTGTGGCAGCAATAAAAAAAAAATGAAAATTAAACCATCTTTGCCCAATAAGCTTAATTTGAATTTATTGCAGGAAGATTTTACTTATCAGATGTGGACTTCTGAAATATTTCACCTTCTTAGGTTGTCCATGATCAAAATAACCAGGAGATACTTTTAGCTCCACTAAATGCATAAACTAAGCCAGCTTTTATTCTGTAAATGCTGCATCTTTCTGATTGTGTAATAAAATGTGTATAAAGTCCAGCAGTTTGCTATTGTAATAAAAATCCAACCGTAACCTGAACTACTTTATCATAAAGGTGACAACACAACCTTTATTTTCCAGCTTAAAATAACAAAACAACAACGACACACAAACCATTCCTTTAGCCAAAACAACATTTTATTTAGAGAGACAGGGTTGGAGGGTGGAGTTACAGCAACAAACCATCTGTCAACATTAACAGAGGAAATCCATCTGCTGTCCCGTTAAGCCTCCAGATCTCATTTCCGATTGGGCCGCAGGGTCCGCCGCCGCTGCCGTCTCGAAGGCGCTGATATCAACCGGTCCATCCCCTCCTCTCCCCTTCAGCTCCGGGGAGGACAGCTAGTGCTGCTTCCTCCTGAATGAGCACCCTGCCAAAAAAGACAATGACAGTCAGGCTACAGGATTAATGCAGAGCATAGCATGCTGCCATTGTGCTGCACAGCACCAATACAAGAGTCATTGCTTTCAGTCATGTGACTGATTAGGTCAGCTTTAATTTTCCCCATTCCCTGTACACTAATTCAACAAGCCACCCTGAAATCTGCACTCTCACTAGCTTTAGGGCGGTAAATAATCTGTTCTCAGCCTTCGAAAGGGGGGAGCCAGTAGTCTAGCTCAACCCTTCTGCAAACTGAGGTTGATCTGGCACCGGAATGAGACTGCAAGACCACGACAGAGGAAGTCCAGTCACTTAGCAGTGCGGCCAAAACGTCATAATGATTTAGAAACAACACACAAAATTGTATCGGCATTTCCAGATTAATGACACCCACCTCTGTCAGTAAGAAACAAGACAACAGCATTATTTTTCATAAAGAGCAAAATCAGCTCCTGGATGTTGATGTCCTGCACTTTCTGAATGCTATTTGATGACATCTATAGTTCTGTAGCCTATCTGCTATTCCAGGCTTTAAATGTCTGAAATTATTCCAGTCGTAACTATATTCCAGTTTGGAATAACACATAGCAGCATCACTTTGATAACGAATTTGGTATTACCAGTAAAACAGAGTCTGGATGTGTGACTAACCTCAGTCACTAAAAGCGTATTAAAGTTCTGGCACAGGGGAAAAATGGGTGACAGGACGAACACCCCAGCCTGAGGCTCACGTTTCCTGTAATTGGTCTAGTGGCATGCCCATTAAAAGTGCAAAAATCATCCCCATTCTAGATATTTCTGCCTCTACCACAAACCCCCCAAAATAGATTTTAAAAAAATGCATGATACAGTCTGTGTTTATATCAGCAGGCCACTGAATGCCATCGGAGGACACCCCTGCTGTAGATGAATACTGACCCTCTGTGAGACGTGCTTTGCCTCCGGTGGGCTGACACAGGACTGTAGAGCAGCCCACACACAGCACGACTGTCTGAGCATGGCTGAACACCGTCGTGATCTTGTAGCATCCTGCAAAACAATCACAATGGTCGATAATCCAAAACTCAAACCCCCGCAAACGCTCACAGGTAAAACTCAAACCCCAGGTGACCTGTGTGTGTGTGTACAGAAAGCGTACCTGGACATTTTACATCCATGAAGTAAGAGTTGGGACTCTGAACAAGACGCTTCTTCTTGTGCCTCCTCTTCTCCTCCTCAGGGGACGGGTGCAACAAGTCTTTTGCGAGCTACAAGATTTAAGAAAATGAGGAAATAAAAGAGGGTAAGCGTTATTCAACTCATAGAGAGCAATTAGAGAAAATTAAATAAAAATACCAAGCTATCAAATTCAAAAGAAAGGGCGCTTTATCAGGGACATTTAGCTTTATTATTTAGCTTAAAAACGCTTCAGTTGCCATGTTTTGCTCGTGCTACGTGCACGTTCAGGCTCCACGATCGGCCTACATTTCTTGGATTAGGTAACCCAACGTGCGCATTTACATCGATCACGAATTGTTCCCCAAATAGTCAAACATCCTCGGTAAAATACGTCGATGGCCACTCTAAAAGACACCAAGCAAAGCGAAAATATAGCTCTGAATATTGGGTTTTCGAGGCTGTATCATCGGTCGTTGAACTGGCTCCATGTTTGCGGTGTGTGCGCAGCCATCTTGTATCACAATGCGCTCGCAAATGCGCCCAAATGGGAACATTTAGTCCCGCCAAACTCAGTCCAAAACCCGGCTATATGTCTCAAACCGGCACCGATCGAATCGCCGGTCTCTCATGTACACGTTGAGCCGTGCGGTGACTCCCTGAAGGCCCGTTAACTTATAAAAATGTCATTTCGATACTGCCTGTCTATACTCACTGGCATGTTGGCGAGGAAATAGCCGCTGCCGAAAAGGAGGCATTACCGGAAGCAAGAGGTTCATATTGGTAGCTCCTTTGAGCATTAGCCGGACGTGACGAATTTATCAGGATATGGCAGCCATTTTGGAGAGGTCGAAAACCCGCCTTGTTTAGTCTTTTCAGGCCTTTATTTATTTAAGATAAATTTTCTTTAACTTTTTAAGGCAAACGCATATAATATGTAATAATAAATATAATAATAGCAATAATAATAATAAACACTATTGATCATATGTAAAAAAAATATTTAGCTTTTAACATAGTGTACAATTTTGTTATGGATATTCCCAAATCAAATAAAATATAGTATAGATTTCCCAGGTATTAGACTGATTGAGTGTAAATTACGATAATTAAACCTTTGTCAGTTTATGTTTTAATTTTCCTCGACAGCCCCCTGGTGGCACCTCGGGGAATGACACCACTGATGTGCCTTCAGCATCAGAAGAGGCATAAATGTGAAGAACCATCCAAGGCAACGGTTGTCAAACTGTGGGATGCAGACACCAGAAAAATGAAAGCAAACTAATATGACTATAAATTTAAGATGATGGGGAAAATAAAGAATATAGGAACACCTGGAGCAGATGTGGAAGGTAAAGTACAAAAAAGCATTAAGAGCTGTAACTCCAAAATTGGAACTTTTACATTTATTTATTTTTAGGGAAAATAATGAATAGTTTGATGATGGGACCGGAATGGAATATTAATTAATTAAAAGCCCAGCACTACAGGATAGTGGATTACACAGTTTGATTCCAGGAGATACAAATCATATAAATCCCTCTAACCATATTCTGAAGCCATAATGGTTCAGATCCTGGAGAAAAAAACATCAAAATCCAGGAGACAAACAGTCTGTAGCAGAACATCTGTATTACTCAAAGACACTAGCATTTCCCAATGTCCATCTATCCATAACCAATTTAGAACCACCAATAAACCTAATGTGCATGTCACCTGAGTGATGGCTGGTAACTGTAAGGTGACTTAACTAAAACAATTAATCTACGCAGTTCTGATTGGCTGCCCTGTTCACTCATATTATTCTCTTTAATTAATTCTGACAAATAATTAAACAGCTGAAATTATTATTATACAATTATACACATATTTGTGTTGCTATAAGACAAAGTGAAGGCCCATTCTGTCAGCCTCTCTACTCTCCCAGTCCCTCCTCTTCAGAGTTATTTTTTTTCATTGGATCTGAGGCAGCCATCATTTCCTTTATCTTCACGTAAAGCTCATTTTCTGGTGGGAAAATGTTTCTCTGTGAGAGAGAGAGAGAGAGAGAGAGATCAGAAATTATAGCAAATAATGTTCACATTAATCAGCACTTATATTTAGGTAAAATGGAATGAAATGGGAACAACTAATGAAAGACTCAGTCTTTCATTAGTTGATAAAAAAAATAATTAAAAGCTAGGATGCAATAAAGCAAAACAGACTTTAATAAATGCTGAAACATAATATAATATAAATAATGTGATGACAGCGGCTGTGAACGATTTTAAAGTCATTTTTTTGTCTAAATGCAGTTCAGGGGAATTGTGCACAGACGCCCACACACAGAGGCGGAGGATCTTGGAGCCATATCAATAAAATTGAAATGTGAAAGCCTTTTTGCTTTACTTTGTTTTTTAGTTTAACATTTAGTAATAATGTCAAAAAATAAGTCCAATTTTTTGTGGCGATCAGAAAGGAGGTGCTATTTTTGGCATTCTGAGCATGAAGCGAGCGAGTCAGAGGTGACATTCACCTTCAAATGCCAACTTTATTCCTGACATTTAAAGTTTATTCACAAAACACAAAGAAAAACGTCATCTTCTGATTTATTTGCAAAATTCAACTTTTATGTTAAAATGTCACGTTTAGTCTCAAAAATTCCAAAAAGCAAAAGAAAAGAAAAAAAAAATTCTTTTTTTAAAACTTCATGTGGCTCTAATACGTTTCGTACAGTGTCAACTTGAGTGCCCTGTGAGTGCTACGTACCTGCAGACAGAGACGCAGCAGACCTCCACCCTTGCCCTGCGCTTGAAGTGACGCCAAAAAGTGAGGCAGCGACTTCTCTGTGATTCTGTTTCCTACACAAACACACACCAAAAGACTTTATTTCAGTCCTGATAATGCATGTCCACACTTGCAAGAAGTCAAAGACAAGTCCTGCCATCAAATCTAACAGTAGTTGTTTTTATCTCTTTTGATTATTTTAAATGTACAGCACTTTGGTCAACAGTTGTGGTTTTAAATGTGCTATATAAATAAATTTGACTTTGATTTTGTGCTTTGACTTTCCTGAGAAGCACAGATAAATGCACCACAGCTGCTGACCTGCCAGGCTGAGGGAAACAAGAGTCGTGTTTCCGGACATGAAGACCTGTCCGTCCCTGGGATCCACCGACGGGTGCAGCAGGGGATTTGCTGGATCCACCAACTCTGCCTGCTCACGGAGAACCGTCAGATCAGCGCCATCATTGAGAATTATATTTTTGCTTCACAAAATGTTGCATCAAACAAACCTTATTCAGGCAAGTATTTGATGTATCCTGCAGGGGGAAAAAAAAGAAAAAAAACAAAGTGAAACCAGTGAAATTTTATACTGTGTTGTGCATCCACATGATGCTCAGCAAACAGAAAACGTTACCTCTTCTGCATGTTGCTTCTCTTTGCCCTCTGCCTTTCCACCTCTAGCCTGAGACGCTCTTGTATCAGTGGCTAGAAAAGATGTCAGGGATAAACGATAAACACAGCTGTCATCTCTCAGAGAACAGAACAAGTGTTTCAGGTGCGACAGGAGCGATTACTTTTCTTGTTTGGCTTTTGGTTGTCTTTGTTGGCGTCCGGTTTCTCGTCTTTTCTGGTTGCTTCCTGTAATAAGAATCAATAGCACAAGATTTGCAGCACACACTAGTTTAAGAATTTGCTAAAAGTCAGTTTTCACATGAAACCTTTTTTTTAGGAGTGCCTGTGGTCTCTCCTTTGTTGCCACCCAGTGAGGTGGTGCTGCCAGCTAATGTTTGGAGAGGCTCATCCTTCACTAAAGCCTGAAAAAAACAGATCAAAAATAAACCTGAAAGCGGTTTAACTACATGTGCTGTGAAAGCAGTGCTATTCAGAGCACTTAGTTATTAAAGTCAGTTCAGTGAATGACACTGCCACTCTTACAGCTTGCACTCTTTTCAGAAGCAGCTTCCTCCTCTCCACTATTTCATCATGAGTTAAGGCAAACTCACGAAGTACCTGAAAAGGGGAGTAGCAAGCACTGGAGGCTTATTAAATTACATTACATAATGCAATAAGATGAATATGATTTAAGACATTTTAACTGCTAATTTAAATGCATTATCTGTCAGTTAAACTCTGTGATGTAAATTGATACCGCAGCCAGCTGAGCAGCTCCTGCATCTCCAACCTGATTGTTGCACAGCGAGAGAAAGAGCAAAGTACGATTCAGCCGCAGGCCCTGAGGCAAAACAGGACGGCGACAGAGACATCAGCTCAGCGGTCACACAGGGGACATACACCAGGGAATATGCCATCAGTTCTGGGTTATACCTGAGCGATAAGTGCAGCACCTGCATCACATATACGGTTGAACGCCAGGTTGAGTGACAGGAGGTTTTTGTTGGCAGACCTGGCTGTCGAAAGCGCTGAACCAATCAGGCGAGCGCCTTCAACTCCTATCCGGTTATTTCTCAGAGACAAGTGAGTGAGGCTGGATCAAAGAAACGCATGACATTAACTGCTCTTGTGTGCAGAATGGTGTGTAAATACAGGAAGAGGGTTTTCCAACATTGCGGTCGCTATTTATTAATTTGTTGTTTAAGAATTATAATATGTTGAAAGTTTCATTTTTGCAGATGTTTTTTGTTAGCTACTTTGCTTTATTTTGGCTTATTTTCTTACTCACTTGTCAAAATTGCTTTAAAAAGATTTTTCTTTATTTTATTTTTTGGGGGGACTTTGTTGTCAGGTACAGTGAAAAAATGAGGACTCTATGCAGTTCTGTGAAAAAATAACGACACGCCACAATTCACTAGCTTATAGAAACACCATAAACGGCAACTCCAGAATATTTTGGTACACAGAGGACTTCATGGTCTACTCAATGACTGCAAGATGCCCATGTCCTGTGGCTGCAAAATAAGCCCAAATCATCACCTCTCCACCACCATGCCTGGTTTCTGCCGAAACCGCTGTGCATTACGCTCATGACTTTAAACTAGAGAGTGACACCAGTGCTTATGGTGCAGGTACAGTAAATTAGAGTGAGGTTGACAGAAGTGTTCATCATCCAGTATGCTGTTTTTCAAAGAAATTCAAGAAACCCCAAATGATTTAGAGCACAACTGAGAAAGAAACCTTAGCGTTACTTTTGGGTATGCAACATTCTGAGGTGTACTTTGGTTCCAGCACCAGCTCCGCTGATGATCACAATGACCACAATCCCCTGCTTATATCTCAAATGCTCAGTAACAATGATGCAGGTCCTTATTGCTGCAAGATTTCAACACTGAGTACACCATCTGAAGGAGACTGATAACACTATGGCAGATGTCTTATCTCATATAAATCAGGCATTTCTTGTGGAGGAGAGTGATATAAGGTGGAGTCAATATGACCCAGCTCATAATTTTATATGACTTGTATTGTTTTCTCTCCTCTCTGCTGTTCAGTTTTTTTCTCTCTGTGTTTTCAATTATTGGAAGGTTAGAAGCGCCGACTTTAAATTATGACCTGACAAAGGGATTTCTAATTCTCGTGATGGATAAAGCGAGGTTTTGTGAAACATTTGAAGCAGTTTTTGTCAGAACTGTCAAAAACAATGTGACACCCATCTCCACAGTGACACCTACTGGCGGCTTTTGCTATTGTCACATCTTAATGCTATTCTGTTGCACTATCCGGTTGTTCAGTCTGACGTCACTAGCCGTGTCTGGGTCTAAACTCCGCTGCAGGTCCATATATCAAACGATCACTATGGGATTACTGAGAGTTGAAAAACTGTCTAAAGTCTTTCATCTTTAATAAAATGATCAGCGTTCTGCTCTACCAGGTGTAACAATTGAGTTTAACATCCAGGCATCCATGAAAACGGAATTTATGACATTTAACGGAGTTAGAAGTTAGCAGGGAGTTAGCTCGCTAGCTTCTATCTAAATACAATATAGCATGTCCTGACTGCGGGGTTTTGGAAACAAATTAAAACGTACAGCTCTGTTATCACTTCCAGCATAAATGAAGACAGAAAACTAAACAGCAGTGACGTTTGTAGGGTTACTGAAGTTGGGCTAGCTGGTATATAATGATGTGCTACGTGACCGCTAGCGACACAGCTATGTTAGCATAATATAAACAAGCTAACTTTTTTTCCACTCCATAAAAGTTAATGTGAGTGTTCTCGGTGGTCAGGAACAAATGTAATCGCATGGCAGGATGCTGTAAAAGGACCAAACTTCAGCCAGGAGAACAACTGAGATAATCCATCCACAATACGAGGTTAGTCATTCATATACTGCTGCATGGGCTGGGCTGTAGTTACATCGTAAGGTTTTAAAAACTGAGCTTAAATAAATGATTAGCGGTAATAAAAGCCGAGGGAGGTCAACAGTGGTCGCTGACTGTTTTAGGAGCTTTTTGAGATCAAATAGAAGAAAATACATAACATTAAACATGTTAACAACACAAAAGCTATATTAAACGCAGACTACTTTAGACCCGGAAGTAGGATTCGTCGCGTCATCACTGAACAACCGGATAGTAAACAAAGCTCTATACTTTGGGTCAGTGTTTCAAAACATTTCCACTTCATAAGCTTGAAACAATCTCAAAACTTTTGTATTGAGCATCCCAACCAGTCTAAGCTGTGTGTTTTTGTGGAGAGTAGTGCTGTATGAACAAGTGTTTTCCACTCTGTAATAGATAAATCTGTTTGGACTGTGGTAATGTGGCTAGGATTGTTGCATAGCAAGAAAGTCCTGGGTTAGAATCCACCATCTGGCCAGGCCTTTCTGTGTGGATTTTGCATGTTCTCCCTATGAGTAGGTTCTCTCTGGGTACTCCAACTTCGTCCCAGGGTTAGGTTAGCAGTGTGAATGTTTGTCTGTCTCTCTGTGTTACCCTGCGACAGACTACCCTTATTTGGGAGCAGGGGAGTCACATTTGTGTTTCACACTTTGGTGTTCTGTCCAAAAGACTTTGTTCCAGAAGTCTCATGGCTTGTTCAGACATAACTTTGCAAACCTAAGCTGTGCTGCCATGTTGTTGCTGTCATGAACATTAACATTTAACATGCTAACTGAGGCCTGTAGAGGTTGAGATGTAGCTTTTGCGCTTCTGCATTTTCTCCATGCACTGCACGACCTGAACTTGGGATGAATCACGGTGCATCAGTGGCGTTTTGATTATGAACCTGATTTTTAACAAATGGCTACTACAAACATGTTTACATGTGTGACTGTTACGCTACTTACACACTGTCCTCAGAAAGAAGAAGGTGGTAGCCCTGCTGTGGAAGAACATTGCCTTCCAGTGCCACAACCCTAAGTGAACACAAATCAGAGGGGCTGTTTCAGTAACTCTCAGTGCTAAAGCGAAATTTGTCTGCTATTCTACATAATTTCCTGGCATGAAGTCAAAACACATTTGGACCTGTTGTGATGTGGTGCAAAATGCTTGGGGGACAGTGTGTATCTGCTCACCTGAGGCTGGAGCACAGCGGTATTGTGTTCATGAGGGCGACTACCATGCGATCTGTCAGTCCCGCCTGCCAAAACCTGCACAACCGTGGACAAGATTACACCAACAAACAAGAACAAAACAGTGACAGCTGTAACCTCGTTCGCTGTAACAGGAGTGTGCCTCCCTGCAGCACCTCATTACTCACCCAAGGCTCTGTAGCTGGTTCATGGAGGGGAGCATCTTTTCTAGCACTCGGAAAATCTGCTCATTCACCCTCCATCCTGTTCATTCATGACATATCCAGTCATTTTCTCACCACATGCTTCAAACAATAATATGAGCTCACTTCTCAATTAACAAGATCCAATGATGTCTTTCAAACTCTGACATTACACACAACATAGAATGATATGACTGCAGGTAACCAGTGATAACTACAGACTCAGAAACTCAAATTCTTTAAATGTTGAATTAATGCCAAGTACAGTTATAAACCCTCGCCTTCTTTTCCTCTCACCAGAAACCTTCATGCTCCTGGCTCTGTCTTTACTCTCCAGCTCCAGTGTTAGGCAGGGCTTTGAGCAGAAAAAAGCATCACTCGTCTGTAACTGGTAATCTTTAGGAGGAAAATTATTATTAGTAAGAGAGTCTGAGATCATATAAATTATATTTACTGTTTATACTGTAGGAATGAGCATCAAGGAGTAATTCGAAATAATGCTGACCACAATAATACTGCAACGGTTGGTAAAATAATTTACAATATCTGTGTGACTGAAATCTAAGAAATACAGACGACCTGGTGACTCTGTAACAACAAATTCCAGTGAAGCATTCATGGTCATGCTTACTTCCATGTCTCTTTGTGTTTGTAGATGTGTAATGTTTAACCTCCTGAGACCCTGCACCTTTTGTCCTGCTCAACCTGCTCCATCTCATGCATGCCAAACAAGATCTTGGGTCTCAAGAGGTTTTATTATTTTGTGCAGAAACATTCCAAATGTTTAGATTACTGATGCCAATACATTCTCATTAATTGACACATTTTTATCATCAATATGGGCTTTAAGTCTCTGCCTCTCCAGTAGTATATTTTTCTACGCTAGGTCTGTTAGCCATAATTCACCTGAAAATGCTAAATGTTGGTAATGTGTGGAAAACACATTCAAATCAAAGCATATAGTATTCAAAAACATGAACACATTCCCATGATCCTTCTTGCTCTAATGTCACAATTATCACAGATTTTTTTTGTTGTTGTTTTATTTTCTGTTTCTCTGTCAGTGTGATACTACTCAAAGCAGAACCATCTCTTGTTTACTGGTGACACCTTCAGTTTGACTGGCGGAGGAGGCTGGGAACTTGGCAATAACAGCTGGGATATCCTTCACGTTCAGTAGAGCACACAGCGCAGGGAAGTCAGTCTCTGCATTTCCTGTGCACTGATATTCATCTGTAGGGCAATGGGGATAAGTGCAAATCTCAGCTATCACCACAACCACACTAAGTAGAAGAGCTTCATATTTATGCTTACCGAAGGTCTGAACAGGAAGAGTTTCATTTGGAGTCGGTCCTGTAAACAGAAAGGCCTAGAGTCTTGACATAGCAACTCACAAAGCAAACATCAAAAACTTTCACTTTGATTGCATGAAAAGTTTTCACTGTCAATCATATCTCTATATAATGTGTGGTGTTAGATTACCACAAACAGCTATACTGCAATCAGTGCTACTTGAGAGACTGCAGACAGGAAAACTTATTTTACTAAAACCTCATGATGAACAAACATGTTATTGTGTACTTGTTATGATTGCTTTGATTATGTGCTGCAGCTGTTTCAAAATAAACCTAAAATGAGATCACATAACTTGAAGTCTTACTTTATTTATTTTAAGAACTTTTATTTAATCATGTGCTCCATTTTTCAGGGGAAAAAATAATCCTGTATTTACTAATTTGCTTTTTTCAAAAAAGGTTTGCCATAATGAAAATAAGCTGACATGAGAAAGTAGTATATAAAGTACAGTTTTGGTCAGACGTTCACATACGCTAATCATGGGCATGAATGTCATGTTAACTTTGGACCTTTTAATAATTTCTTTGAACTTTTCTTTTTCCAGGGTGAAATCATTGTACACCACACATCTTTAATAGCTTTTCAAAAACAAGCACCGGCTCCACAAGTTTGAATTCATTTTGGATTTTCTCTAATCAACACAGGGTCAAAATATATACATACACTCCCTTAAATCTTTTCATAAGTGGTGCTGAAGGGTCTACAATGTCTTTTAAATTTGAATACAACCAAGGCGTATTAACTTCTCATTAGTGATCATGAATAATTACAACTGATCGTTTCTCTTTGCCAGCATAAAAAGGACTCGTTTGACAGCACTCATTAGATTGACTAATGCTCAGAACAATGCGAATAGGTCTATGGAACTCAGTGAAGATCTAAGAAAGAGAACTGATGATTTTCACAAGGTGGGAAGATCTCTTGGGGCCATTTCTATACAGCTGCAGATTCCAACACAGTTTTATTTAAGTAAAAATGTGATGTGTCACCACTTTGCCAAGAATGTTCAGGAATAACCCACAAACCACCTAGGTTCAAGTCTGCCGTGAACTGGAAAATGCTGGAACACCAGTGTCACTGTACACATGGAAGCCAGTTTCACATTGCAATCCATTGAGAGGATGCCAACGAAGAAACAAGCCCCTACTCTAAAAGCTGGGTCTGTGGCAGTAAATCAACCAAATTAAATGAACTGTACCACATATCCCAAGAAAAGTGGTTAAATATCCAGCCAGAATTATTCCAGAAGCTTGTAGATGGCTTAAAAAACAGTATCTGGAGTATAAACTTGCTAAGAGACATTTAACCACATATTAGGTGGAGGTGCATTTTAGTGATAAAATGCACCTAAAATGCACCTACAAGAATTTACCTACTCTATGTGGACAAGAGAAAATCCTAAATAAGTTCTATCTTGTGCAACTTGTTTTGTTAAAGTCATTAAAGATGTATGTTGTACAATCATTCCACCCTGGAAAAATAATAGTTCAAATAAATAATTATTCGAAGCCCTAACTTGCCATGAGATTCAAGCGCATGATATACAAACCTCTGACCCCAACCGTAATTTGAATGAGTATATAAAACAGGTATTTTCAAATAACGTTACATTCGAAATAAAAGTTAAATTCTAAGTTGTACAAATGCTTAAAGTAACAACATATTTTTTCAGATAATGTGGCAAAAAATTAAATTACAGCTACGGTTAAGTAGCAGTCCAAGTAAAAAGGCGCTGCCATTCTTCGATTAAAAAAAAAAAACAGGCTAACCTGCGCTTTTCCAGGCCTCGTCTTCAGCGCTGGTTTTATCTTTCGGGTCTTTCTTTCTAGACATGGTTGCGCCTGAAACCACAATTACAGTCACACAGCTAAAAGCGTTAAAGACGATATCGTTTCAGAGAGTTTAATAACGCCGCTGTGAACCAGTTAGGGCGTTTTGGGCGTTACTATGGATACTCAAGTTGTATCGCGAGATTTAAGTTCTTGGTTCTTCAACCTTTAGCTCTCAGTGTACTGGAAAAGTATAATTCATAAATATTTGAGTGAAAATATTATAGTATGTATGGCCCTAAAGTCGATAAGAGCGATAACGAAAACGTTGTTTAACTCGCCTATTGTCAACTACTGTACTATCGCGAGAGCTGAGAGAAGGACTCGTTTACTTCTTGACAAGTCTGTCGTACTTGATATATGAATTTGTGAGTTTTTGAGGTCCAGAAAACATACTTAAATTACATAAATAACCTCTCACATCTGTAATTTTTTTTCTCTTTAAAGTGGATCAGGAGTGCTGAGAGAGCCTTATATTAACCCACCACAAGGAATACTTTTTCTTAAATACCGGTATATAGGTAAATCTTCACCATGTCCTAGCACTATAGTTTTACATATTTGGTTAAATTTCCATAAATTTTCAAGCGCCTTACAGGATTATATCTACATTTTTACTCACTGACCTCACCGTATTCACTATTTTCTATTTAATTTAGCTACTTTTGGATAATTTCGAGCTTATTAGGCCTTTTGGTTTTATTCAAGCCATTTTGGTAGGGTTTGTATTTAATGTTTTGGCTGAACAATAGTATCTATATTGGGTATTTATAATTCTTTTTGTAAACGTGTGTTTGTGAAGTATATGAGGGGTTTTCAAAGGAGACCACCATGAAGTATATTCACAATAATGTAGTGCTTTTATTAAAAAAACAAACAAAAAAAACAAAAACAAATATAAAACAAAAAGTAAAAACCAACAGCATTTTTCATGACTTAAGAATCATAATTACAAACTTTAAACGAGTGGAAGAAGTTTTTTTTCTTTTTTTTTTGACAAACTGTACACATCACAAAATGTCCGCCAGTCTGCCATTTACAATGCTTGCATCTTATTTTGTGATTGTCTAAAAATAACTAAACAAATCGCACAAAAAACACACAAATACAAGTACAAGCATCATACAATGACTGCTATCACAAAACGGAACCATTTTCCTATTTGAAAGAAAAAAACAAAGCAAAAAAACCCAAAATAACATAATATTGGGCCGACAGCTTTTTTTAAATTTATTTTTTAAAACTTTTTCTTTCTGTCACCGTTTAAAAATATCTTAACATTTTTATGTTGGTTTGTTTTTTTAGTGTTCAACACTTTGCAGCAAAAAACAAGGAGCGCAGTTCTCCTTCAAAAGTAATATTAACAATGTTCAGCGGCAAAGAGGTCGCTGGCAAGTCACTGTCATGTCCCAATGCCTTCTGTGTCCGTTTGACATTCTTCTCGCTCATGCAGTACATAGGTGAATTTCATTTATAGGCAACGAAACTTCAGCTTACTTTTTTTAATGTCGTCAGGACAGTTGGTGGTGAGATTTCTTGGACATTAAAAAGAAAAAAACAATACAAAAACAAAAATCTTTTTCCTCCGAGCTTAAGTGTCTTCAGTATAGTCATACAAACGGAAGAAATTATAATATTATTATTATAATAATCATAATACATTTAGGGCTGAGTCCTGTACAGTACAATAATAAACAAAATCCATTTTCAAGATATTGCTTTTGGAGACACTCCTCAATGTAAAGTGTGTATATTTACATAACTTGGCACTGTACAACTTCCTGATCCCTCTCCTCTCTCTGTCAGTGTCTCATTCTCGTCACATCTCTGTCAGTTTAACGCACCGGGACATTGCAGGCTGTCCCTTTTAAACAGAGGCATTTGGGGGAAGAAAACAAAAAAGGAATCTCATCAAATATCACAATTTCTTTCGAAAACATTCTCCATGGCAACCAGGAAACATAGTTTAAAGACAAAAAAAAAAAAAACCCTCCCCAGTTCCCAATATACAGTATACACCTCCCCCCAGTCTCACAGAATATAAGAAAATATGACCATCACGATACATTTCATGTTAAGTATTGTTTTTTCCATAGTTTTCTTAAAACTGTTAATTGCCATCGAGCCCTTGATTTTTTTTTGATTTTTTTAAAAAGGTATATTTTCATGAAATTCTGGCAGAGTGCACACACAAAATAAAACGTGTATCCACGCGCACACACTCGCACACGCAAGGCAGTCGGAGAGCACGGCTGTGTAAGGCGTTACAGTTGGAGCCAGTGTTCCCCCCTCTTCCCACCCCACCCCTGACCCACCCTCCCCGCCTGATTTAGTTAAGCTGGTGAATTATGTTTTACTTCACAAAAAAAAAAAAAAAAAAAAAAAGAGGGGCAAAGCGGACTGCCTAACGAGACGATTAAAAAAAAAAGAAAAAAAAAAAAAGAACAAGACACTTTTACTGACAAAGGCGCGCACGCTCCATCTTCCCAAACCCCCTCCCTTTACTCTAATAAAACAAACACGCCACAGGCCTCTTCTGTTCCTAAATGAGTTACTACAGTATAACAGGAAAAAGATAATAGACTTGCTTCTTTTTTTTTCTTCCAGACTGCATCATCCAATACTGTGAGAGTGTTAGTGTGTTTTCATTATAGATACATTACAGAGAGCTTCACAATATCCATGGTACCAAAAGTGCAGTTCACCACCCTTGTTCTCTCTTTCTCATGAGCAGCATCTGAGCACACCGCTCAACTTTAGATTTCTCCTATGCCATTCCTACCCCACCCCACAGCCCCTGGGCAGTTCTTCTCTCATCCCTTACATTTGTTTCATTGCAGCTAGGTTCCACTAGGGGGAACAATTCTCCAGCACTCATATCCCCCCCACAGACTGAATCATTAATCCATCCCTCCCCCTCTATCCATCCTTATTCAGTACCACTTATTTCATTACAGATGCTAGCTAGTGGAATTCATCTACCCATGTTTTCAATGTTCAATGCATTTAAATGCATGGGTTACAACTCCTATGTTCGTTTTCTTTTTCTTTTCTTTTTCTTTTTTTAAAAAGAAAGTTTTTGCATCATACTACTTAAATAAGCAAGAAGCCTGGGTCAGCTCTCTCTTTGTGCTCCTTGAGAGCTCCTGAAGTCAGTGCTTCCAAACACCCTCCACCCCTCTCAGAGCTGAGACGACAGTCTTGGAAGAGGTAAACTGGAAGAGGCCCCCAGGGATGCATTGTGGTCCTTAATGGCTGGAAAACCAACAATGCTCATTTCCCTTCTTGCTGTCTCTCCATTTTCTGCCCCTTGCTCATGACAGTGAAAGGCAGTGTGCTTGACAGGCACGTAGAAACATTATTTTCTGCCTACAAAATCGCTGAATCCGAGCGCCCGCCGCCGCAGGCGCCGCCCTGCGCCTTCCTCAAGGAGATAAGTGACATCAATGGCTGGAGAAAGTTGGAATGAGAGAGAAAATTAGCAGCTTGGACACAAATAGATGACACAGGGCGATCACATTAAAGATAAAAAAATAATTAAAAAAAATCAGCCGCATGGAGGCAAGTTACTTTAAAGCAAAAATGCTTCAAGTATAATCTGTTAAACAGTTAATAAGCAATAAAAATTAAGTCTGATGTTGTTGTACACATAAAATAATAATTCCCAGGGTCGCTTAAGGCAGCTCATTCATTTAACACTGGTAATGGATTACTAGTCTGTATCCACCAAATATGGCTTTGGTACCTTGGCTTAGACATCGATGGGATAGATACTGGCTTTAACATGTTAATCATTTGTTTGTAGTAAGGTAATGTTCTTAACTCAGGTAAGACCTCATACCACAGTATCAGTATTTATTGTATTTAGAGTTCTATTTATTGTGGTGCTTAGTTAATCTGTTTCTATTTCAGCTCCTTTTGTGGAGTTTTTAAACATACTGAGGTAGCTTTTCTTACTTTTTTTTTTGGGGGGGGGGGCAGTAAAAAATGGCCTTGGGGTGGATCAAACGCTGGCCTCTGCATTAGCCTTGCAGCATATGGATCACTTGCTAAACCCAGTAGGCTAAACTAGCAACCACTACAGGGTGTGTTTAATGTTTTGGCTGGAATTTCCCTTTTTTTTGGATAAATAATGTTTGTCTTATCTTATCGGAAACAAATTGCATCTACAAGCCAAATAGTTGGGTTTCACAAGCAATACATAAATTCTTGAGAAAAACTAAAAAAATGTGCCTTTTCATAGTTCATGTACAGCCCACCTGCCTGAGCTTAGTCCAAGTGGGAGAGAGGACAAACACGGCAGAGCAGAATGTACATTACTTCAAATTTACTGTAAAACAACAAGAAACTGCGAGAGCACAGACATTTGTGCTGATATGGCGGCATATCATTATATTGTTAACTGCAATTAGATTACAATGTTTCTTTGGTAATGATACAAAGTATCAAGTAGCGTAATTAGTGACTTTATAAAAGATGGACGTAGTCACTGTGACGTCATCAATCAGTTTGTTAAGTGATGTTATGAGGCCTCAAGCTGACTATTTTCACCATATATCCATGTTGGTGTTTTAAAGTATGATGTAACGAGCCTGGGGTGGATCTGAATGTAAAACTGGATGCTCACTGGCTAACAACTTGTGACTGACAAATCATTAGGAAATGAGCATATCCTGGGCAATTCCCCATTGTGACTTAAATAAAAGCTTCTTTCAGCTTCTACTTTATTTGCAAGAGGTTGTCATAGCAGACAGATCTGATATATGATGTGTAAGGTTTTTTACGCCGCAACAACCCTCTGATGGTCTTTAAGTGGGGATCTTTCACGTTAGGCTAAGATTAGTAAGTGAGATGAAGTGTTAAAAGGGAACTCCGGTATATTGTAACTTATTTTAACCCATTAATGTGGCCTCAAGTGTCGTGCCAACTTTGCAACTTGTCCTCTCTTGTAAAGACTGGAGGAAATGTGAACAGCATTTATCTGGGCAACTAGAATCACTAGTTTTGTCTTTGAGTCCGACCAACAGTAAACACAAAACTTGGCTGTATTTCTATATCACGGGTTATCAAATGTATTGTAGTGGGTAACGTGTAATAAGCCAGCGCATGAAATGACGTTTTACTTACTTGCCAAATGGGAAGCTGAGAGTTCAGTCCGGCCAGTCTTGGTCTTTTGTTGATGAAACACCATCTCGGGGATGGCAATGTTTTCAAAGCTTTCAATTCATGAATTGTAATTCCACAGCTCGACACATTGAGACATTCAAAGGTCCCCTTCTTTGCAGCAGTCGGCATTAGCAGAGCAGTGAGGACAGGAACACCACCGGTTTCCCGAGGTAGGTTGCCTCTGCCACCATCTTCAGAGTACTGTCTTTCCTTCTTTATGTTTAAGCTCCTCATCCATCTGCTTACTCTGGGTAAAATCAATACTGACAAGCGAGCTGATACAGCCTCTCGCCCTCAAAATGGTCCATGGGGTAAATCCGCCATTGCATTTAACTGCCAACTCTCCTCAGAAGACAGTATAAACACAGTGTAAGTCAGCTACACACGTGTGATGATGAGTATGCCAGTGATTTGGTCAGTTGGCAAGTATCCCAGAATGAAGATTCCTAATGCGGTTAGTACAATGCCCGTTCCAGGCAACATTCGGTCAGACTGAAAAATGATTAAAATTAATTGATGTAAAAAAAAAAAAAATTATCTTTTGTGGTAAACTGTAGGCAGTTCATGCTTGTCGCACAAATAAATGCTGTTCAGATTAAAAACTTTAAAAAAAAAGGTGATGATCGCAAAGTGAGCATGACCCTTCAAGCCACTACAGCCATATTAATGGTAAATTTGCCAGGTTGAGGTAAATGGGAATTTTCCTTGAAGCGTTGGTCTAAATTTTGATATTTTTAGGTGACATAAAATAGAACATAAATATGATCTCCTCTTCATCCTATGCTTCTTATGGACAGATTCTTGCCCCAACTTCAAGCTTATTCTTTCAGAAATAGTAGTAGTTTTAAAAAAAATGATCCAACACGTTCAAATGACGTGTCACAGCAAAGTGACCTTAAACTTTAACCCTCATTTATCTGTTGACCTACCCCCCTCCTTTGTTCCCAGTCCCTCACCATTCTTGCTGGGCGTTCTGTGCAGCAGATCCAGCAGGATCTTGTTCAGTCGTTCCCGCTGGGCCTCCCTCCTGCCCAGAGCTGGGTGGTGTAGTGGCGATGAAGTCGAGGATGATGGAACTTCAAGCAACTCTCCAATCCTCTCGGCTGAACGTTCCTCCAGCCCCTTGCGCTCATCGGCTTCCTGTCCATCCTCCTCGTCCTCCTCTTCTCCTGTCTCCCTTTCCCGTTCTGGTCTTCTAGGCTTGGCTGAAAGAAGTGCGGAATCTTCTGAAGCCATGTCCATGTCGTCTTCCACTCCTCTTCCATCTTCTCCCTCAGGTGGGAAATCTTCACCCCGGTCGCAGGAAGAGGCATCGTCCTCACAGCCTCCAGCTTCTTTGGGTCGTTCGCTTTTCCAGGCTGATCGGCCGCCGTTCCTCTTATAGTTGTCAGGAACATAATGAGGCTGCAAGAAAGCCAAAAATGAAATTTAACATAAAGCACGTACGTTTCAAGTAGATAGGGTTTTAAAATGTAGAGATAAAAAAATAAAAATACAAAAAAAAAAAAAAAAAAAAAAAACACTCAGGGAAAGTCCACCCTGACTAACATCCAAGTTACCCTCCACGAGTACAAAATAAGAAGTAATTAAAACCTTGAGGCCAAAAGGTAAGTGCTGACAAGGATATCCCTTTTTGTATTGTTTTTTTTTTTAAAGAAAGAAAAAAAAAAAAGAAAAGAAAAGTTCTGGATTCTGTTAACTTGGTCTCATTTTTCAACACAAGCAGACTTGGCTGGATGAGGCTTTCGGTGCATCTGTTTCATGAGACTGTACTGTATCAAGTTCTAAAATCATACAAATCTGACAGCTGTCATCATAACAAAAGCTAACACTACAACAAATATAAACTATTAGTCTGGTGCATACAACACTACATTAACTCTGTGTGAATGTGTTTTTTTTTTAATAATTTCTTGTGTGACCCAATTTTATAAGCTTTGGTTGCTAAAACACAGAGAAAGAAAAAAAAAGACCCCAGCTAAAACATGACTTCCATTCTCAACACATTTTCTAGTGTTTGTAAATCAGTAACAGATCCCGGCTCAACAGTCCTGTCGCTCTCACCGAGAAGTCTCTTTTGGGCGTGAGCCGCTTGGGGAAGTGGTTGAAGGCATATGGCTTGGTGCAGACCGGAAAACGGTTGCGATGGATCTTGTAGAACAGATGGGCCGACTTGTCCAAGCGGTAATCACAGATGTACACATCCTGCTCTTTCACACCCTTTGGCCGTCCTTTAAGAAGAATGCACACTGAATTAGCAGGGACGTGATGTATTTGAGCAGGAAAAAAAACATTCAAGTGAGCACATGCCTATGCATTTTCCTGTAGCGTATGTTTATCAAAACTTAATGGGAATATTAACCAAATTCCAACATGGTTCTAGCAGTTCAGCTAACATATTTGGGTTCATTTGTGCATTTTTACCTTTGCAGTAAGTATAAAGGTCGAGAACACAGCAGGTTCCCACCACTGCCTCCAGGGGGATGATCTCATAGAGCGGCATGCGGAATAACTCGTTCTGGTAGAATCGCCGCGATGGAGAATGGTGTGTCTCGTGAGGACGGAAGTAGTGGTGGCCAAAGGCAAATCGCTCACCCCTTTAGAGTGTGAGTGGACAGTTTCATTAGAACAATAATGAAACAAACACACACACACACACACACACACACACAGTTATTCTCCCTGCCTGTTTAGGTAATAAACTTACTTTTCGTTCTTCCACAGCTTCTCAATTCGGAAGATGTCGAGTTTGTCTCGGTTGATGTGAGACAAGAGACGGTAAGACTGTCTGACAGGCTGACCCTCAGGTGAGCGTCTGCTGTCTCTCATCAGATACACACAGTCACCTGCACACAAACAAACACAGAGATCAGTTACTTATCTACAATAATATGTCTCACAAGAATCTGACCACTTAAGTCACCTAGAATATCAGACTCTCTCCGCTGCAGATCTCTTGTATGTCTAAAGTTTGCAGAGAAGTTAGAGAAACTTTTTTAAGCAATGTCTATTGATAAGTTGCAATAATACATTATGGCATTTGCAATAAAATAATCGACAAAAACAAACCTTAAAGAACAACTCAGCCTTAAGCTGAAATGAATGTTTCTGATTCAAAGTTTCAAGCTGTTTCACTTCTGACCACTCCTAACCGTTGAGGCAGATGTGGTTGGGTGTGGTCAAAAGTGCACACTTTTGCATGTATAACCACATCAATCACGTCAGGTTGCCCTCAAGTAACACAGCATGCAAATCATTGCATCAAAATGATACATTTCTCTGTGAGTACAGGGAGTTTTCCAGGCATGCGTGAGCTTACGATTGCTTTATGATTTAGATACCTTGGTGTAGCAGCAGGTCATCTCTAAGGAGACAGATGTAGTAGACAGAGCCAGCCTGGGCGTAGCTGGGCTGGGGTATCATGGGGACTTCCTGTAGTGAGGATAAGACACATCTGAGACACTTCTAGCCAAAAAACAACAACACCAACAAACAAACAAAAAACAGACTTTAAGGAGTTCATCATCCACTGTGATTTCGAAACAACAGACGCACCCTATCTACAGGCCGGGGATCGCACTGTTCACACAGATAGTGCTCCACCTCAGTCTCCAGTCGCATACAGTCAAAGTGCTGCCACACCTATGATGGGAAAAAATTATTAAATCACATAAATGCATAAGACAAAAAAGAAAAAAGAAGACTTTTCAAACCATTTACTGTAAGTAACATTGAGTTACAGCTCGAATGAAATGCTCCAAAAAAAAAAAAAAACCCTCTGCGTTAGTGATTCACCACCTTGACTGTTTCTGAACCTCTGAACTTAAGCTCCTTCAGTATTTGTTATCCTCCTCATTTTCTGTATCTAAAAATAACAGACAACACACACAAAAGACTGCCTGCATCCTCTGCATGGAAAATCTCCTTGACAAAGTACTTCTCAGATAGGTGAAGTCTTTAGAGAGACGCTAAAATAGTTCTACACCATCAGCAAGTGAGATAAAAGAAGAGAGGTCGAAGTAAAGACTGTTTCTGATATTTTTTTACTTACCATACACTTTTCACATTGAATCATCAGACCTTCATCCTTGTACATTCCACAGATGCAACGGATGACATCGTCATCCTTGTCGTGAGACCCGGGCCCTCCTGTGTGGTGGTGATGACCGTGGTCACGGTCCAGCGAGTCTGAGCTGTCTGCCTCGCTGGCGGTCTCGCCCACTATCTCATCAATCTGGACTGCAGCTTCATTACGAGCACTGTAGTAGGCTTTCCGCAGCCGACAGACATCTCTGCCTATTGATGACTTCTTCCCATAATATTTCTGGTGGGAAAACGAGACAGTTGCTGAAAATCTTTTAAATCAATCCGTTACTGGCAGAGCAAAAGGATAACAGGACCTCACAGACACCATAAAGTGATCGATATTTAAAGCTGAGGAATGCTCATTTGACCCCAGAATTACACGCTCATCATTCACTCGCACGGTTAAGGCTTTGAGTTGTTCATCCTTGAAAGTCTACGGGCAATTTCCTGCAGGACAAAGGTCACCGACACAGAAAGATTCATTCAAAACTGTCTTTGCAGCTGCCAAAATTTCACCGGCAAGGCTACACCCACATTCAACAGTAATTCACATTCCTCTCACACTTTTTCAGTCCGCCAGAAAGGGCCTTGGGGCGAGAGGGTGATTCTAATTTATACGTCCACTTCAAACTTCTCTGACTGGAAGAGTAAGCTGCCCTGAGAGCTTTTCAAGTGGCACTTGTTTAAACTGCTTAGCTATACAGATGTAAATCAAACAGCCTTGCAACATGTGCACACAGGATCAGCAGTCGCGAAGTTATGTTCCATTTGGGAGGTTTTTGTGTGCGAGACAGGAGAAAGAAAAGCAATGACTGAGTGGGAGGAAGAAAGTGTTGAAGCTGCACAATAACAGCGTTAAGTATCAATTTGACGAGGCCCTTTGATAATTGAGCTCTAAGAGTCTGAGATTACACACAAGAGTCCACGGCATGGCCGCGTCACTCAAAGATTAAGACTGGATGCTCCAACAGCTGAATGCCTTCGTGCCACCAGCATGTTTGAGTTTCTAATGACTGCTAACAAACGGTCTAACAGATCTATGACACTGATTAAGCAAGTAGTTTGACACCAAACCAAAAATTTCAGAAAACTATCATTTTCATGGATGAGTGTATCCCTCAGGACATGTTATTAGACTACTAGCAGCATAAACTTGTGAATTTTCACCAGTTGAAATAGGAACACAATTTATTTCCAGCTGCTTCATAGACTCTTACTCTCTACATCTTCAGTGATTTTCAAGCTGATGTGCAGCTGTTCCATTCACACAATGAAGTATATATATCAATAATATTAATAATGGATGAATCAGGAATCTTATTATCTAGCAATATAAAAATTAAAGTTAAAAGATCAATAAAGGAAGTACTCATTGAGAGAGCTAGCAAGTAATTAAGAGAGAGCAGAGATGATAGAACAAACTAATATGCTGGTATTTACATTTCACTGAGTTTCTAAATAAAAATATTCAGGTCATCTAGGCATGGTTACATTGAGTGGCTAGTGAGTGCACCTCAATTTCTACCCGCATTTTTTAAAATTCTCATTGGATTAATCTACCTCTTTTTTTATGGATCTAAAAATGCAAACTAAGGAATGCATCACAGAGATCTGAGTTCCTCAGTTTAGCTGCTTTACTTGAACAGCTTCTGATCATTACTAATAAATAAAATCCTAATTTCTTCTACTACAAACATGTGAACTGGTCCTTTGCCTACCTCAGCATTGCGAAATACTTTGAGCATGTCTGTGTCAAATGCTTCAACCGTCTTATAATGGCCCGTGAGGATTTGCTTCTCAATGGTGCTCAGGTCCAGCGGGTCAGACACCTTCTCATAGTACTGGCTGTTCCTGATGGTGCACAAAGATAAAAGAATTAGGCTCCAAATTTGGTTTGTCAGTAGCAGAGGTGGGTGGGAGGACAAAAAAAGGAAGGAGAACATTCAGTTCAAAACTTATTAAATCAGATTCAACCAAAACTCAAATTTCTATGAGCATACAGGGCAACAAATCCCAGATTATAACAGCTTTTTTTTTACCATGTAGCTGAAGAAAAATAATAAGCTGCTATTGTTTTGACACCAGCTGATTACTATCAATACTGGACAAGCATCAACACACAGGCTGTCACGATTGTGTGTGGCGAGAGATAAAACTGTTACACTACGTGGGTGCTGTACACAGATAGACCAGATAACATAAGTAGGCGCTGTTTGGTAAACATGAAACAGCTTGTCGATATGCAGGTTTACACTCTTACCTCTTTCGAGATGGGAGGTTCACCAGCGGGGCAGCAAGTGTCTGACCAGCGGAGTCTGAGATTAAAAGAAAATAATAACATTCCTGTCATCATTTTTCAATCACAGATTCTTATCATTCAGTAAACAGTGGACAGCTACACCGAGGCACTGAAAGATTCCTTCAAGAAGCCTGATCAGACCCCAGATCAGGCTAGAGGTCATACTAATGAGAATATCAGCGTGACCGGGGTCACTTACCCTTGTAGCTGGTTATCATGTCACAAATCTCCTTGAAGATGTGAGCAAGGCGAGCGGTGCGTGTTACTTCTGTGTTTTCCTCGGCTGCAGCTAGCCTTCGTGTGCGTACCGACCGTGACGTCTGCAGGGCTGAGAACTGCGTCAGGAACACGTCTGGACACAAGATATGACCATTCAGCATTAACGTCTAAAACATCTGCATATTTACAGTCTCTGAATTTTGTCTACATTTCAAAAATAAATGTCTGTGTCCCCTTTATCGTACACTATTCTTTACATAGCTTAAATTACTTGCAACTGAATTTCTTAAGCTTGTACCTGACTTGATGTTGCCATCATCACGGATGACTCCTCCCCAGCGCGTATACATGGACAGGCTGCTGGCATCCCTCTCTCTCTCGCCCTCTCTTTTCAGCAGCTCCTGTTTCTCCCTCATCTTCTCCCAGTTCCTCAAGAGAAAAACTCTATGCTTCAACACAAAGTTTCTGGAAATCAAAGGAGACCGTTTAAATGTGTTACCATCAACTCACACCTCATGAGTTGAGAAGTTTTTACTTTTAAATGACATATATATGTCTTGTGTATTAATAAACCACTCTATTAGAATGGAGAAGCAAGCATTATGTGCAATGGAAAAAGAAATTTAATAAAAATGTGTCACTGGCTTCCCAGGTGCATATGAATGAGGGGTTCAAGCAGATTCCTGTGTACAAGTCTTAAAGGAATTGTGATTATGTCTATCACTGGTGATGGCTTTTAAAAAAAAAAAAAAGTTTCTGCTATTTTATCCCTGCTTGATTCATGTGACTGAAACAGGAAATCACTTTGGAAACTGTGTGGGTGGTTGACTTGACGCATGCTCAATTATCAGGTAAGGAAATCCCAGAAAGTTAATTCTGCTCATCTGGATGTTGCATTTTCAGTGGGAGAAACATTTTGCCTCCTGACTGATCATCAACAAGCAGTGGAAAAAGTGGGCTCAACTGCTTAAATTCTCATTGTTACCATTTTTTTCAGCAAAAATGCAGAAATTTAAAAGGTCATTGCACTCACAGATAAAGAAACATATTTCATTGATACTAGTATTACCACCTTAAAATATAAAACCTCTCACAAGCCTACAGGTCAGATTTATACTTTTAAGGATGCGTGGGAACCCAAACACAATTTATCAGTTGGCCCACTAGAGTTATGCTTCCTCTTCTTATCTTGTGTGTCCGTTTATGTTTTTACCTCTCTCTGTTGGACATGGGCTTCATCAGATGAGGGTAAAACTTGCTGCTGTCACTTGACTCTTCCTCCTGAAGATAACAAAAGTCCCATTAAACAATCCCTGTCTTCTCATCTTAAACAGTTTCTCATTCACACACATCGGTGACAACACCATTCAAGGTGCTCTTCAGTCTTTAGGAGCCACAGAGGGATTAAATGAGGGTTGGGGATTGAACTGCCATTATGATTAATGAGGAACCCACTATAACTTGCAGGTTACTCCTGATTTCATGCAAGTTCAGAAAACATTTTAGGTCACTAATGCAAAACTATACCCTTTAAGGTACTCCGAGTTACTTTTTTTAGAAATCCCGTGGCCCACTAAGAGCACCTCTGAGACAAAGAAAGATTTGTGCCCTACATAGATACTGCACCTGAAATCTACCAGGATAGTTAGATTTCTATTCAATTAAAATGTTAGTTTTCCCTCATTAAAATTTTTTAACACAAGATATTAAGCTGCAAGGGAATCCATTTCTGTGTAATAGGAGAAAAAAAAAGCCATTATCCAGTCTTAATTACAAGTGACCTGATCCCACCGCAAACTCTCACCACTTCCATCTATATGCATCACTCACTCGTTTCTTGAGCTGGTGTTTGGACTTCCTCTTCTCCTTGAGTCGACCGAGCCGCCGAGTCCCTCCTGATTTCCCAGGCAACCCATTAATACGCTGGCTCTTCCCTCCGATGATGCCCCTGCAGCCCTCTGAGCCACATTTGCAAACTTGCTGCAGAGAAAAGTGCAGTACAGTATGTGAGAAATATGCACAGGTGCAACAGAACGTCTGAAAATAAGCGTTCTTCCAAAACTGTTCCTAGTGCTTCACCTGCTCTTCTGTATTGAAGGAACGGAAGTTGTAGTCGTAGGTGAGCTCAGTCCCGCTGCTGATGTCTCTGAGAGCAAAGAGACCTATTCTGTACACCCCGTTCACTGACCTGCAAGAAATGAGAATTATTACAATGAGTGAAGCTTTTATGAGATTTTTAATACTTAAGGAGATATTCTAAGGAGATGAAAGGAAGCAAGAAGCATGGTAAGTTTTAACCTGCCTTCAGGCTCTGGAACAGCTTTTATAAAATAGCAGTTCGGTGATTCCATTTCAAAATCTGAGCTTACTGTAGTAACAACTGTCCCAAAAGGGCCTGTACAACAACTAGAAGGATACTACATGAACTTCTATTTGCAGTGTTTTTGTGGTTTCACTGACCAGCAGCCTGCAGCCTCAGGACAGTTCCTCTCGTGGACTCTTGAGGCTGAATCCAAAAGCAAACCAATCTTCATAGACTCCCATGCTATATTGCTAAATTTACAGCATGGTGCAGTTTTTGCTGCTGGCACTTTATTGCAATGTATTCACACTTCAAATTAAGAAATGTCATCAGGGACAGTAGCTCTTTGGCTAAAATCATTTTACAATTTTACAAATCTCATGAGTCAAGCTTGCTAGTTTCAGCTTAAGGTTTAGCACGCCACCATCACCAGTTCTAGTCTGCTCTGGCTCAGAAGAAACAGAATGGAGGTATTCAAAACAGTCCACCTTTTATATACAGTTAATGATATTCATAGGTCACTCCATTCTTTGCAACATAAGTGCTTTAACACATACAACTGAGGGAAAATCACAAAGTCCAAGTGCAAACCACACTTAGATGCTTCCATCAACCAAGAGATCCAAATCCAGAACATTTGTTGCTGTGAGGAAACGGTACTAAGTACTGAATCACACTTTCCAAAAGGTTAGGTAACAGGTATATGATTTCAGTTCATTATATAATTATACCCAAATGTCTATTTTTCAGGTTAATAGTGAACATTTTGACTTGATCACATGAAAAGATTCACTTTTTCAAGGGGTATAGTTCTAGGCTAGGGATAAAAAAAAAAATCACTAACTACATCCAAAACATATTACGGTATATCCCTTTTACACAAGGATGTACAAACACAAATTTCTCCCTGAAGCAAAGCTTTCATTTTAAAGTTAAAATGTAATATTAGTCAATTACATCAAACCCAGTTTTAAAATTGGGACAAAAAGGGAATAGTCAGTGTGACAAATGTTCAACAAGTAATGCCTTTCTTCCTCTCTCCAAATGAAGCAGCGCTCCAGCTTTTCACTATTCTTGTAAGAATAAAACACACCATTCTGCTTGCCAGCCGCTTGATAATTTATTCCTTATATAGGGGTAAAAAGCTGATTCAGCGCATTGTCTTCAGCCACTACAGCTGTATCTAAGGCCCGGCTGCATGTAATCTCTCTTCTGTGACAAGACGGATGACTCGTCAGGCTTTGTGCTGAAAATCCTCCATCCTTGTAGAGTCTTTTATTTCAGGAGTGCACGCAGGCACCTGCAGACCTGTGTCCTAGATTGTGAACTGGTCTACGTTGGAGGGCAGAGGGTACAACGTGATAGTAAACTCTATGTCGTCATTAGCTTTCAACAATCAAATCCTCTAACGGAGTTGGCACATTCACTAAAAGAACTAAAGATAAACTAAGCAGGTTTCACTTAGAAAAGCGAGGCAAAGGGAGGCCTGCTCAGCCAGGTCTCCATGAGCTGTGGATTTAAACATGCTGCGAGAACAAGCCCTCAGGAAAAAAAGAGAATTGTTTTGGCAGGTGTAAGGGCTTTAAGCCATTAAGGTCTCTGAACACTGGAAGAAAAGGAGTGAGGTGATCTCATCAGATTACCACAACCACATTAATAAGGTTGGGGTTTCAAGGTAGAGCCTTCTCATTTACAGAGCGGTGCACCTGCAACACGTGTGTCTTTTAGAGCTATTATGTACGATACCAAAAGAGAGGCAACAAATACTGCCTAGCATTCACAGTGACTACTTATCAAGGTCTGTTCAACTGGTTTAACTGTACAGCTGCATGAATATAATAGGCTTTTCCCCAATTTCTGCGTTATTTATTACATACTGTTACTATGGTGCCTGCACATATTCCACATGGCACATTTTCAAATAATCAGTTCTGTGTTTGCGGAGGTAATAACAGGCTTCAGACAGCATTAAATGCTTAGTTACTGGTATTTTTGTGAGGATGGATGTCCTGTTCTCCAAACCTGCTGCTCCAACCTTTTTTGTTTGCCAGTAGCAGCAATCAAATGGTCTTAAAGGTAGAGTGGCTTTAATGAGAAAAGAGTTAAATAGCTCATTTCAGACAGAGGGGCTGCACCAAGCAAGGCACACAATAAATAAACATTATTTTGAGCTGCAACATCATTATACTGCACTGTTACCTACTATAACCCCTGGTCGTGGCTGGACTTTATGTAGCTGGCCTTGTCTCCAGTTGTCTAAATTCCACGGTACCATCTTTTGGGCCATTCCTAGTGTGTTATAGCTATAGTCGGTTGCAGAGAAGACCATTTTAATAACACACAGACAGCCTATTTAGGTAATAGGCTGGTCTATTTTAACATGCCCCGACTTTCAAGAAAGCCACCGAAATACTGAAGTATCAAGCTAGAAGACTTTGCAATGAGCTCCTGTGACACTGCTGTCACATTGAACAGCATCACTTGTTTAACACTGTGCCCTAATATCCCCTGTGACTAAATCGACCTGACAATATCTGCCTCACATGGTAACCTATACCGATTTGGACTATTATAGACACATAGTGAGTATAAAAGCAGTACTCTATATCTGTAAACCAAATGTGGTTCACACCAGGCCTCTATCCCATCCCTAACAACTTGTGGCAACTGCTCGTGCTCAGAGCCAAAAAGGCTTAGCCAAATCTGTTCTTTGGTAAGCACCTAAAAGCACCACAAGGGCATTAGCAGGGAAACAGTTCAAGGCTGCTGTGACACTCACCACTTCTGCATCTGACAGTTGGGTTCACAGCTGTGGTTTATGAAACGCGCTTCATTGCCCATTCTGTAGCTATCAATCACCATGCCACTATCCAGGTTCAGGCAGTAGTGGCCACTGTGGGAGAAGTACTGTTCCATCATGCGACTCCTAAAACATGGAAGGTAGGAATGTGTTGAAGATAAGAGAAAGAAATATACATCATCTAACACTAGTTTCATTGTATAGCAATGAAGATGTCCATCTCACCTGAACTCCTGTTCGCTAACAACTTCACCCAAATACTCAATGATGAACTGTCCTGAGCGGAGAGACTCCTTGGTGCGGATGCCCCACCCTTTGCCCTCAGTGCGGAAACGCTCCAGACACTGGACCCACTCGTGTCTCTGGATATGCTGGTTGTCACAATGATCTCCACATGGACACGTGCTGGGAGAACACTCAGCAAAGCTCATCCTGTGAAAAATAATTTTTTTAAAAAATTATAAAATAAGGCTGCCATTATTGGAGCTTGGAAAGAAAAGCAACTGGACTTATGTAAGTTTCTTGAAGATGTTATTACCTGTCATCCGAGAAGCTTCTTGATTACCATGACAACCCCCCCATCCCCAAAACTCCAGACCTCTGAATCAGTCCACTCATTCTCAACTGTAAAATGCCCTATCCAATCAGAACCATGGAAGAAACTAACACCTTTGCCAAGCTGTTACAAAACGCTGTCAACTGCTGCAGTGCCACAGGGATATTTTCAACAGCCAGTGCTTGCTTGTTTTCAGCACCCCTGAGGCATGGTTTCTGTACAACATCTGAAGCACATTACTGTTTTTACTTTGCTCTGCTGCATGCTAAAAACTCAATAGGTTTGCAACACTTAAGATGTCAGATTGAAGAGGATATACTGGTTACAAACAATAAAAAAAAAAAAAAATCCCCTTCCTATGGAGATAAGTTTGACTGGAGAGAAAGACAGCCTGAAGATGGAGATGGAGTGCAATGGCTGGCATTCCTGTCTTGACATCATGTTTTGCCCTCTATTCAAAATCACTTAATTCCTAAAACAAAGCGATGTAAAATAACATTTCTAAACAAGCACATGGCTTCATCTGAATACTGAAAAGTAACATGAGACTTGTTGAAAACAACCAATTATGATGGTGTATCTTTACCTATTCAAGCATTCATCCATGCAGCCTTTTTCAGTTGAGTCTTCGGGAAGTCTACAGTTGCATGTAGTTGTTTCATAACCAGAGAGAGGCTTCACATCCACATAAACATCTATAAAACATAAAACAGAGTATTACCATATCATTCTTACAGTGTTTGACACACAAAGTTGAACTGTAGACACACATCTTTAATTCCTGTTTTTGTAACTAGTGAAGCAAATATCCTTATCTTATATATTTATAGGGAAACACCTGAGTTTAACAAAGCTACAAATTATATATAAATTTTTTTTTTTGAAATTTAAAAAAAAAAATCCTTTCACTCACTTGATCTTATTTTTTTATAAAGGGGGACATCAGGCCTCTTGTGTAGCTGAAAGGAAGAAATAGAGCGGTAAATACAAAAGTGGTCGAAACAAAAATACATACTAAGAACCTCAGAAAGATTGATCACCTGATCATGTTTCCACAACCATAGGATGTCGTAAGGCAACTGGAAGTCAATGCGTTTCTGTCTCAGGTACTTTCCTGGGTGGGTGGGGGGTGGGGGGGATTTGGGAAGAGAGAAAAATCAGTCCGTTGTATTTATGCTTCATCTTATCATAGCTGAAAACACAGGCCTGTGATAAACAGAGGAGAGTCCTGTTCCAAGAAACAGGTTTATCTGGATAATTTACTAGAGCCGTTTGAATCTTGGACACGGACTGAAGCAAAATGAGGTTTTCTAGGTTTTACTTTCCCTCCCTTGGCAAGTCATACAGCTAACTGAGAAATTCAAATTTGTGAAACCTGCCAACGACTGAATTCTGCATAAAGAAATTTAAGAAATGTGCTCAAAACTTCAACTAAATAAATAATTAAATCTACTTTCAGCTGTTCCCATATTCCCCAATTTGTCTCTTTTCTATCGTTTACTTGTTAGGTAAATGATTAAATGACTACACTATGAATAAATAACTTGGTTTTTAGTGTTTAAAAACTCCTTGCTTCTTAAATTCTTTTTTTTTTTGATGATCATAAAATAAATCAATAGCAAAAATCTCAACTAATTAATTTTAAAACTCACCAACATGTATTGGAGCAGGAAACAATCCATACTCATGTTCCCCAGGTATATACTCTAGCTTCTCTTTCTTCAGCTGCAGAAACTGACTACGGGGGCTGTAGAAGAGGAAAAGAAAAATGTGAAGGCATTTCACTGGCTGTGCAGAAAAACTGTATGACACTATGAAGTGTTGCTATCTGAATTAAGGATTAGTAGGGAGAGGATTTGGATCTCCACGCCCCTAAGACTCACTCTTCAGTTTTGTACACATCAGAATATAACCCCGCTTTCTGGAACTTCTTCTTCGGAGGTCGTGCTGGTCTTTTCTCTCGCTGGGTGGCTATGGGCATAGGTGGAGCTTGTTCCCTGGAGACAGGGCCTGGGCCCTCTGATGAGCAGTGGCCATCTGGCTTGGTTTCCACTGAGCTAAAGATAGAAACATGACTTGGTTTCTAGTGACAACTGGACTTAATAAATGTTATACATACCACCACTGAATCCTAATATTAGTTTTCACTGTCATAGAGAAGAGTCTCTCAAGTCCAGTCTTGTTGAATATGCAATAGTGTATTATAATTTGCTTACCCATGAAGGCTCTGTAGCTCATCTTGGGTAAGCCAGCTCCTTCCTGTCCCAGGTCTGGACCTTGCCACAAGGCTCCCTAGGTTTTCCTCTCTTTCAGGCAAGTGTCCCTCCATGTCTTCAGCCTCCCTGTCCTCTTCCACATCCTCCTCCTCTTCCTCATCCCCTTCTCTCTCCCAGTGCTTTCGCTTCTGACCTTTTCTGCGTTGCCCCTGGACTACCGACTCAATAGCATCAGTCACAGTATCACCCTCCCACCCTCTTCCCTCTGCTAACCGTTCCACCCCTTTCTCCCGGTGCCGGACTTGATTCAACTCTACCACAGGTGGAGGGGACGGTGGTGGGGAGGGTAACGGGTGTTTCCTAGGACGTCCAGGCCCCCTCTTCTTTACCATGTTGTTTCCTGTACGGGCCTGTCTCTGCAGCTTCTTGGCACGCAGGATTTTGTTGACATGGAGCAGACTGTATTTGGAGGGCTGTACGCGATGGGAGTTGTGAGACAGTGAGACATCCAGGCAACACTCCTGAGAGGGAGAGAGGCAGGATGAGGAGGTTGAGCTGTGGGAGTGAAACAGAGAAGACTGATGATGGTGCTGTTGGCGGTGGTGCAGGGATCCTTCAGGTTCTTCCGAGGTTGGGAGTGTAACACCCCTTGTCTGGATACCTGATGACCCTGAGGAGAGAAACAGAAAATGAATGGTCTAAATGAATCTTAAAAATGCTAAGTAGCAACAGGACAGTTAACACGTCAGCACTCAGGAAACAGTGATACTATGCTTATGCATGTCTTCTCTTGTTCCTTTAGGTCCTTTTCTATTCTCATACATGCTTCTAATCACACTTCATTCCTTTTTGATTTTTGTTAATCCAAGAGTAGCAGAAAAAATCTGCTAAAATGCAGAAAAACTGCTGAAATCAGTACAACTTGTTCTTTGGTCATATTTCTTCTATAAGAAAACAAAAACAAGTACATAAAAAAAAAACCCGCAGCACCTCTAAAGTGTGTAAATCATCCCCTAGATGTATTCCAACACTTCCAACAATATTCTTTACACAAATGAAGAAAAAAAATGTTTAAAGGACACTGTACACTAACAACAAAACTTCAACCAGCCTTGAAGCATGGGGGAGGAGGTATCATAGTCTGGGACTGCTTTGCAATCCTTTAAAGGACAATGAATTAAAAATGAGTGAATTTTACGAGACAATGTCAGGGAAGCAGTCCATGCCCTGAACCTTAGAAGACACTCTGGGTGATGAAACAAGACAAATGACCCAAATCCCATAATTAAGTAATAGCAGAATGGCTAAAAAATAAGAAAATACGGGTTTTGGAATGGTATGGAAATAGAAAGTGAGAGGCTAAAGAAACTGTGCTGCTATTTTTCCCCTCATTAATATTGATCTCCTGCATCTTCTTAGAATACTTCCTTCCCTGGTCTGACCTTAGGAAACCATATTTCTAAGTTGTTTTTATTTTTTTCATTTCAGACAGACCCTAATGTTTTAAGAATGTCTACACCATCAAACTTTACACAGTTTCATTTAACGCATTTAATATGTCTTTTTACTTGACAAAAAGAAGCATTACTCTTACTCCTAACTCAAAATCCTTTCATTTTTTGGTCACCCATACAAATGGTTTATTTTGGCTGAAATATGACTTTCAAAAGAAATGCCAAAATAATAATATAACAATTCATACACTTAAGTGGATAGAAGTTGCTGGCAACTGTACAAGTCTGAATGAATCATTAGACACATTGTGTATGCATTTAGATTAAACCCTCTTTACTTCATGGTAGGGTTTTTTTTAAATAAGGACATTTAGCATAAAATGTGTGCCAAATCAAACATGCAGATCGATCTGCTGTGGTGACCACAATAAGGAAATAAGGAAGCACCTGAAAGTACAACCTCCTCCTCCTTTACTAGACAGTACTGAACTGACACACAGCAGACCGCAAATCACCCTGTAATATAAGGTCAGAGTGCGATGATCAGTTAATTAGCCAATCACTGAACCATATTTTTAACAGTCCAAGGTGCTGTGACACTCTTTGAATCTGCCCATCTCAACGGAAACCTCTTTCACATCTATTCACACGTCCTTTTCCAAAACATCCCTTGCACTCTTTTTGCTACACGTCACTATCTCTACACCCACTACCCTGTCATTGTATATTTGTCAACTTCTGTCATTCCCCACTTGCGTTGTGTGGCAACCCAGTCCCCACCCTTGGCCTCCCCTACCTTCACAGTTCTGTCTGTGACCGCTGGGTGACCCCATCTCCTAAACTCTAATCCAGGATTACCCTGGCTTGGTTTGAACTGCATCATGCTGCCTCAACAAGGACCTTTCGGCTTCCCATATTACTCATAGACACACGCATAAACATTAGGTGATACTCACATACAGTCAGCCTACCAGTGCTCATACACACGTTACAGCTCGTTAAGAGCCTCACAGATGAAGCGAGATCTCTACCACGGCACTGTGTCTTACATCAGCAACATTAAACCAACCCAGGTGCTGGGTGTACCGATGGATAGGACTAGGCCCCACATTCTGAGCTTTTGAGGGAAAAGACTACTAAGTATAGCACGTTAACAAAATACTCCACCCTTCTAGCAAGATGAGCCCTGGCAGAAATGCTATATCTATAACTGTGGCTAACCACACACACAAAGGAGCTAGTTTAAGCAATTATGTATGCTTTTTTTGCCATGCTGGTAACCACTACTAAGAGCTACCAAATGTTAGAGCGTATGCAAACAAGATGTCATTGTGTCTTTAAAGTGGGCTTGTTCACTAAAATAAATGACCCATCCAGCTTAGTATTTTTTTTCTTCCTAACACTGGAGAATTGTTAATTTTCCAGTTTTGTTGTGAGGTATGGATTTGAGACCCCAGTTGCTGTGCCATATGGCAACAGCTGCCCACATAAAGGAGTTAGTGCCGGATCTAAATGATTGGACACTGTGCCAGTTTTGCCAGAGCTGTCCAAAACTATAAAGCCCATCAAACAGCAGCCAATCACATTTAGACACAGAATTCACAATACAACTGCATCAGAACTATTTTAGGAAGCATGATTTTGGTGGAAAATTAACTCCTGCAACCTTTAACAATGTCACATTTAATTTGGGTCAAATGATTTTCTGTACAGAAAAGTTATCAAAGACACAAGCTTGAAAAGCTACACAGATCATAAAGGATTTAATGGATGAAATATCCAAGAGGAGGTGAAGGCAAACTGCTCCCTGCTGCTTTAAAATATTACGTTTTTAATAACCTATGCTACAAACATGCCAAGATTATTCAAGCAAGGTATTAAGCAATTATGTTTTCCTGCCACTTTGCATTTACTTTTTTTTTTTGAAGCTCTGCCATAAAATTAATTTTACTATGGGGTACACTAGGAGCACATTTAATTGGAATGCTGTCCAAATACACCATCACTACCTATGATCTACATAAAGAAAAAAAAGAAAAATAAACCACCACCAGAAATTCTCCTTTACTATAAATGTCAACTAAAGCTGAAAATGTTTTTTTGTTTCGTTTTTTTTTTTTTTTTAATTATTCCTAACCCAAACAACAGAGATTCCAAAAGTGCCTTACCCATCTCTCTCCTCTCTGCTGATGTTGAGTGTTCCTTCCTCATTGGCCGGTCCATGTGAGAGAAGCTGGAGCTCTCTGTAACTACATCAGTCTTTCTGCTCCTGCCTCCTTTCAGTGAAGTGCGGGTGATTGCTGAAGCAAACAGATTTGTACGCTTTGGAGAATCGTGGGTTTCTACATCCTCTGTGGGAGTGAGAGGCTCCTCATCCTCACTGTCCGAGCAGCCCGCTGGGTCTTCTGCCCGTCCGTCTGAGAAGGAACCCTGGCCAGGAGCCAATTGACTCCGTGACAGCTTTGAGTAGTCTGCTTCAGAGTTGCCTATTCTGAACCAGGGCTCAGCTGAGTGGCCCTTTGAGCTGTTGCCCAATGCAAGCCTTGAAGGTCCGAGACAGGACATGGAGCTCTCTTTGCGCTTGTACCTTTCAGCAGATGAGGATGAGGAAGAAGAGGGGGAGTTAGCAGAGGTAGTGGCAGCTTGCTTGCTGGCACTGGTGCTGGAAGTGTCTCGTCCAAAGCGGCATCGCTGTAAAGCCTCTGCCATTCCCAAACCACTAACTCGCTCTCCTTTCCCAGATGTTCCACTGTCAGAAATCCCTGCACTAGCTCGGCTCCCTGATCCACCTCTTGCTGCTTCCTCCCTGTCATCCTCAGCACAGCGTTCTCTGTGTTTGTGCCTGTGTTTATGTTTGTGGTGCCAGTTGAAGGAGAGCTCAGAGGACATGGGTGGGTATAGGACAGGAGGCCGTCCTGCTCCCAGGTACTCCTGCCTTAGCAGCTTGTGTTTTTTCTTGTGAAACTTTGAGTGGTTCAGCAGGAGATGTGATGGGTGGTGATGATGTAAGAAAGATGTGGGGGGAGGTGGGAAAGACGGTGAGTGGTGAGTGTGATGTGATGGGGCCGTATGGGGTGACTGGTGGTGTGGGTGGGGATACAGCGCACTTGCTGGAGGATAACCTCTGTAATAGCCCAACCCCAGAGGTCCTGATGAGTAAGGAACATAGGAGGGGTGGTAGAAGCCTCCACTTGAAAGGGGGAATCCAAGTCCAGGTACAAATGGAACCTCAGACATAGACTCCCTCAGTTTGGGAGGCCGTCCACGTTTCTTCTTCATATCCGGTTTACGAACATAGTGCAACGGGTCACAGGAGTATGGTGGATGAGAGTAGAAGCTGCCAAAGTTAACCCTGAAGATTGTAGGCAGGAGGTCTCTGTGAACATAATGATGCGGTGGAGGGCCACCTGTGCCTCCTATGGCGCCAGCAGCCCTGCCACCCACCCCTGGCACTCTACTTGATCCCGCTGCTATGCCTATTCCGCTTCCGAGCCGGTGCCCTGTGGTGCGGTGAGTTATGCGTATTTCACTTAGTCGCACAACAATCTCGTCCAGCTCAGCGAGGAAGTCTGGGTCGAGCCGTCGGGAGCGTAGCTGTAAGTACTTCTTCTTGCGTTTCCTCTTCTGCCTCTTTAGCTTGTCATAGCCGGGGCAGCCATGGCTTCGGCGTTTGCATTTGTGCTTATGTTTCTCCTTGTGTCCCACTAAGGTTGTGGCGGGAGCTGCTGGGTGAGATCTTCGGGGATCAGGCGATGACCTTGTCCCATGGGGTGATGGAGACGGTGAAGGATGTTCCATAAGTACATTGCTGTGTCGACGCCTGCCCCTTGAGTTAATGCCCATCCCTGGACCCATAGCTGAACCCATGACCCCTGGCATTAATAATCCACCACCCATCCCAGGTGGGATGCCAATTGCACCCAAGCCACCTGCTCCTCCAGCTTTCTCACCACGGTCAGAGGTGCTGTTATTGTCTGTCCCTATACCACTGTCACTGGGCACAGTCTCCTCGCTGTGTGACTCACTCACTGGTGATGGCGTGGCTTCTTTTAGCTCACTCAGAGGGGCAGGGGAGGTGGGATGGAGTGGCCTGGGAGGGGAAAGCTTATGATAATGGTAGTGCTGCCTATAATGGTGATGGTGGTGATGATATCCACGGCAAGATGACTTTTTCTGGGAGGCTACTGGGACACCAGACGATGACATCGAGCCCATGACTGGGTTACGAGGATTAGGAGCTGAAAAGGTTGGAGGAGGAAGCGAAAACGTGTTATGACTATGATGGGAGTTGGAATAATGAGAGTGACCTGCGAAGTGCACTGAGCCTGGCTCCACAAAGCTACCATCGCTGATGGGACTGTGGCCTCCACTCAACTGTGAGAGGGAGGGTGAGGAAAAAACCTCTGAGGAGAGCTGGTGCTGCTGATGGGACTGTGACTGATGGGGATGAAGAGGGGAAGTGGTGTTTGGAGATATAAAGGTTTCTGAAGGTGACATTGTAGCTGAGACATTAGTTGCCACTTTTGGTTTACGGCCTCTCCTTTTACCCATGTATATTGTGCCCTTTTTACTGACATTAATTTGAGGCCCTAGTTTTCCTCCAAAAGAAGCAGCTAGGGATGACAACGACTGCGTTGCAGCTTCTGCTGTTGCAGCCATGCTACTAGTGGTGCCTTTAGGGGTGTCTTCGGACCTTGGGCCTAAAAGGATTTGACTGAGAATACGCTTCCGCTTAACGCTTTTCATCTTATTGATTTTGCCAATAATAGTTTTCATGATAAGCTGCCCGTTTCCTTTGTTGCGGAATCTTTCCCCTGCTTCTGGAGCCAACGTGGGAGGCTGACCCTCCTGGGGTAAAGTAGGAGGAAGGCGCTTGGGGCGCCCACGTTTCCTAGGCATAGGTTTAGGAGGGTTTAAGTCTACCTCGGGGTGAAGAACAGGTGGGTCCTGTTCTTCTTTGGACTTCAACAAAGATGAAAAGACCTTAGAGGGTTGTAGCTTGTTAGGGGGATTCCCACGGGCCGGTGCATCAAGCCTTGGCATTTTAGACTTTGGCCTTCCTCTTTTTTTAGGCTGGGGTGGGAAGAGCTGTGACACTGAATTTTGTGACACAGGATTTGGTTTGACCTTATTTGGATTTGGGGGCCTGCCTACAGGTCTTTTAACTGGTGGCGTTGGAATTTCCAGGCTTGAAGATAAAGGCATGGTGGTTTTGTTCTCAGTGAAGAGACTGTCCGGGCTTCTCTGACTTTGGGCCTTTAGCATAACACGTGTCCAGCGGGGTTTTCTTCCCCTGCGCTTTTTAAGGGGTTTGCTGTCCTGCTCTGCTGGAGAGTCTAGGGATGAATCAGGAGAGTCATCTCTAAGAGGCGTCTGTGGGCTTTCTTCTTCATCATCTTCATCTTCATCATCATCATCATCATCATCATCATCTGGCTCCAGTGGGGAAGGTGTCCTTTGTCTAATAGACTCAGTGGGACTGCTAGTCCAACCGCTTCGGTTACTATCCTGGTTGGGACTACGTTTACTTGGACTAGAACTTTTTCCCCTCTCAACTCGTACTGACTGGTTGCTTCCCCCTTTCTCTTTCCCTTCTGGCCTTCCAGTTGCTGCTGAAGGGGGGCACTTGGATAAGTCTCTGGGGATGTCCCTGTCTTGCTCTCGCTCACCTGCACTGCTTTCTTCTGCGAGGGCAGGAGACTCTCGTGCATGGTGTCCTTGTGAGGGAACAGGGGAGCCCAGGTGACTCACTGCACTCACCGTCCTCTGCTCCACCGATGATGATGAAGATGATGAAATTGGACACAATGAAGGTGACGTGGTATGGGGTAAGGAGTGAGCAGGGTGTAACGGTTGCTTAGAAATGCTACTGTTGCTGCTGTCACTGTTGCTTTCATTTGACAGGACTGTCAGGCGGTTATTGCCATAGGTGAATGCTGGGCTGTTGCTGCGACTACTGCTGTTGGTGCTGCTCATGCTGATACTGTTGTTTCCGTTGCTGCTAGCAGCTTTCCCAGTCCCATCCAAGTCCTCGTTCCTCAGCGGCGTCAGGGTGGTTGAATTTTCTAAAATACTGTCTTTGCTTCTAGACCCATATGGCCGACCAGGTGGTCTTGACACAGGAGGTGGAGGAGAAAGGTGAACCATTCTTGAATATGTGTTCCTATTGGCCAAAGCTCTGTCTCGTTGCTTGGCTGTAGGGGCCATAAAGCCTGAGCTCGGAAGAGGAGGGCTGGGATCAATCTTTGCAGGTTTGGCTGGCTTAGGGGTCTTGGATGGTGGACAAGTTGCTATTAGTTGAGCTAATTTTTCAGTGACGGTTGGCGCTCCCCAACTCTGAAGACCTTTGTCCTTATCTCTTTGACTGTCTGTGCTGTAGGTGCATTGAGGAGGCTTAACACCTTCAAGGCTGGGTTCTTTCGTTAAAGATAATGGCGGAGATGGTGAAGATGTCCGGGGGTTGGGTTGCGGAGCTGGCGCTTTCTTCCCAGAGGAATGCGTTTTGCTGTCTGGTGGAGGGCGGTGAAGGTTAAGTGGTCTCTCAGATGTGGTGGTAGCTGCTTTTGTGTCTGACTTTGAATCAGACTTGCAATCCATCTTTGGTGGACCCTGGAAGGGTGTTAGGGAGAAAAGGCAAGGGATTAATGAGAATAATAGAGATGAATAATTATTATGGTAAAGAAATAACAAACACACCACCCAAATTTCTAAATTATATATATATATATAATTTTGAATGTGGTAAACAAGCAGCAGAGGCGCAAACTAGGACTGCTTGATTTGCAATTTGAAGAAGGTAATGTACAATATTAAAGTTAAATATTATCTTTTAGATATATACAGCACCAGGTACATCATAATTAAGATGTAAGCAATCTTGCACAACATTAAGCAATATTTTAAAAAAAGCGTAAAACAGAAACTGACACACATCATGACAACACACATGGGAAGTATCAGCAGCAAGTGAATGTTACACATTCATTGGTAAGATCTTTACTCCAACGGTGCTTCACAGGCATGGCCAGAGGGGGAAGTTACCCTCAGCTCAATAACACTTATTAGGGTCAGACTGAGGACAGAAAGGGAGAGTGAGAGAAAGGGGTCATGCGGGGATGGGGGTGGAGAGTACACAGCCAGGCAGAGGACAGACGACACAGACGGAGGGTGATTGAAGGGGCCAGTGAGCGATGAATAGAGGCAAGCCAACTGAGAACACAATGAAAACTAAAGTAAAATTTATGCTCTGCTCTTTACTAGCGTAATAACACTGTGATTACTAGAGTAGCTTTGCTGTAGACCCGTGGCTGACCAATAACATTTTAAGGAAGTAAGGTGAATGAAAATAATTATACTAGTTGTCATCACTGAATGTTTAATTTTGTTCAAAGTGGAAAATCACTGCTGAACCAAAATAAATAAAATCCACAGCATCTAGCCTCCATACCTTTTTTGCCGGAGCGTTCCCATTCATTTGGGAGGGTGTCAGGGTGGTAGTGCTGGCAGGAGGAGGAGCTAGAGGAGGTGGTGTGGGAGCTTTAGCAGTTGGGGCTGTTGAAGATGATGAGATGGGTGGTCTGTTTACACTGGGACTCTTTTCCCTCTCTTTTTCTCTGCCCTGTGAAGGACTCTGGCTCTGACTGCCCGCCCCGTCACCTGTGGCGCCTGCACGGTTTCCACGGGCATTACCTCCTCCACGACCCGTATGCCTCACAGTGGCTCTGAAAGCCGGTCGGCACACATAGTTCTCCAGGATCTTAGGAGGCTTCTTCATGCGTTTCGCCTGGAGGCCAATCTTCAGTTTGACATTGCCCTCAGACAGGCTGCTCTCTTTGATGGAGAAATGGGACTGGTCACCACCGGCACCTCCTGGCCCGCCTGTGCCTCCTGCACCAGCAGATGCGGTGGGGGTTCCCTCCTTCTCTCTGTCCCTCTTCTTTTCCTCCTCTTCTTCTTTCTTCCCACCCGCTCCCTCCTTCTCTCGCTCCCCTGTGGGAGCACCGGACAGGAGAGGGGGTGGAGTTGCAGTCCTCCCTTGAATCTTCTGATCCATTAGATTGTTTGGGGTGGGGGGTGGGGGGGTACAAGTTTATGGAGTTTAAGGAGTGGTTAATGTGGATACCAGGTAGAGTTTTTGTCTGGGGATGGGATAAGGGTGAAGGGGGGAAAGGGGGAGGGGGATAACGGTGAGGGTGAAGCTCTCCTTGCTTTGAGGGCTTCTCTCCCTTCCTCGGCTGTCCAGCCCTATTTCTCCGTCCTTCAACTGCAGGACCAGGGACAGGTAGAGGGGAGAGAAAGAAGAAAAGGGAGGGTAGAGAAGATAAAAATAAATCCCACATTAGTCACTGAAATAGAAAAACAGAAACACTGACAGTTTTAAACAGTCTTAAAATGAACGCTGGTGAAAGGCAGACAGAGAGCAACAATTTTATTATCTATTTGGTTAGAGTGTCCTTCATCTCATCTCTGACACTTTTTATGGTGCGCTCATCCTCATAGATTATAACAATCTGTGACCTATTTACACAGCAAAGTCCCTTCTACCTCACCTCAGAAATGTAACCTTAGGAACAAGGACTTTGAATTGTCCACCTGCGATTTCCAAAGCAGATTTACTTTAGAGCAGTGGCTTCCAAACTAAGTGCCTAGAGACAGGTCCAGGTGTGGTTAGGGTTTTTTTTTTTTTTGAAAAGAAAAAAAATTATTATTGCAGGATCATAGAAAGTGGTGAATGACAATTTTCAGTTTACTATGCCAGCGCACATCAAAAGGCCTTGACTGATGCTAAAGACAACAGCATTTGTCAGAAACGCCTGTGAAAGCCACCAGTCATATGGCTTTAACTAGACCAGGGATAGCAACAAGTCAACATAATGCCAAGCAAGCTCTAACCCAGAAATGGCAAGAACGCATCTATGACTGCATGCAAGTGTCTGTCACGGGCATGGATATAAATTAGAAGCCAGTGGAGTTTAGTCCAAAAGTAATGACATTGTAAAAATCAGGCCCAATAGTTCATTTGTCTGACAATACAATGAAAATAGCCACTCGTGCCATTCCAGATGGCATTAGAGGCTATTTTCCCCCTTGAAATTTTGTTTGGCTTGCTCTTTGGTGTTCCTTGGAGTCAGTAGTTGATCCCACAGCACTGCCACATCCTTCCAAGTGTTACGGAGTAAGATGCAGAATGAGCAATCCCTTAAGTGTTCTCATTAGCTGCAGTGAAAACGGTTGCCTGTGATAGTGGCAGCTCACAGCTCACACGCTAGCAGCAGAGAGCAGCATGCTTCTTAATTGTCCTCTTTGGGAGGACAGCCCAATTCAATGAAGTTGTCTACAGCTCCCCGCGGCCTCTGAGTGATTTAATGCGGATTTGCCCCCAAGCAGGTGCTTTCTCTGGGTGAAGTCATTTGGAGGCAATTCAGAACTGTGACCTCAGCACACTAGGTCTCTGGGACTAGACGAGAGGATCCAGCCGCCTTTTCCAGCCTGAGTGATCAAGCGTCAACATGCCGGCGGTTTTTCTGCATCCTACATTAGTGGAGAGCACTAAAGGGGGTACTTAATGGAGCCTCAGGAAAGTCATACAAGTCATCACATCAGTAAAGCATCACGGTAAGATGAGGGGGGAAAAGGAAAAGGAAATCTTCCTTGCTATAGTCTTACACCATGTTTGTTTTGGATTATGACAGTGGAAAACAGTAGTAGAGATTTTTTTAAACCACACAGTAAACACTGCAGAATTTTTGGATTCTTGCCTGCGGTTCCCCACATGGTCCTTTCAGTGTTTATTTCAATTACTCACTCCATTTTGCCTCAAAACTGCACACTCCCCCTCGCTACACATACCACACTGAAAATCACACCTCCCACTTTTCTTTAACACTCCATCAATCTCGGTGTTCTTTCCCCCGGTTTTCTTTAAGCTTTTCCATCCTCTTCCTCCTCGATTTCGCAAACTTGGAAAGCACTGAGAACAGCACACAAACTAAAGTCACTGTGTTCCCACTTTAATCAAAAACACATTTCACCCATCACCCACCCCACCAACTCCCTTTCCCTGTGTCCTTTTTACACACAGTGACAAATGTTCTCCTCTTTCTTTTATGCTCACGGTGATGGGAGCTGCTTCCGTCGCATAACAGCAGCAATGCCAAAAATAAGCCACTTTAGTACCCAACTCTGTGGACAGCTAGTGACACAAGTCGGCAGAAAAGCCTCCCAGAGAGTCAAAACATTCCCCTCACCTCTAACAAGCTAAGTCAGGTCATTTACTGGCATTCGCTCCCCTGCTGATAATCTGACACCAGGCCACATCGCTTTCTAATTTCTCATTGATCAGCCTTAACACTCAAGTGTATCATTTTCATGTCTAGCGCTGAGGTACTTTTTGTATATGTGAAGCAGTTAAACTGCACTACAGTCATTTCATTGCCATAGTCATACTGCAAAACAACTGAATAGCAACACTTGTGGTTTTGAAGGCTGATATTAGTCACGCCTGTCTGTCCTTTGCTTTTGTTTTCTGAGAAGACCAGTATGCAATGCTATGAACGCAAACAAATGCCAAAAGAAAAACGACAAGATTCAACAATCAATTTCACTCCAACAACCTAAGAAATAGCAGAGCAGGGAGGAACGTAGTAAACAACTCCTGCTCCCCCTCTCTCATTTCTTCCCCCCTTTACTCCCTCCCTCCTTTCACTCCCTCCTCACTTTTGCACACGTTGTTCATAACTGCTTATTTCCCTTTGGCCATAGCAATAGTATCCCACCCACCCACCAACCAACCCACCCCCTGCATCATTCACATGAGGGCTGGCGTCTGCCCTGAGAGCTCCCTGTCATTTCCAGAGCTCCACTGGTATTACTACAGGGCCGTGCTCAGAGGAGGGGGTGGAAGCAGGCAAATTCCTCTACTACTACAACCACCAGCACCACCACTGCCGCCGCTGCTTTGTATCACCCAGCAGCGGAAGTGCTATAGAATTGTAACAGACCGTTGCTTTAAAAAAGAAAGAAGCGGGGACAATGATTAAACTCCGTTAACTCGCTGCGACAAAGCGGAACAGAGAGGCAGGTGTCATTCACACCTGCACCGTGCAAACATCTCCCCCAGCAGCTCAGGGAAGTTCAACCAGAGGACTTCCAGTACAGCGCAAAAACATGCGTGCACTTTAATTTAGAACAAGAAGAAACATGGCTAACCAGAGCATGAGTGAGCAAACCAAATAATGTTATCTGCTTTCGGTTTCCTGTGCAGTCAACACAGCCCCTCAAGGGACCAACTCATGAGTCTGCGAACCGATCAGCCCTAATTTCCCCCGCAACTGCCCTTATCTAGTCATACTCGTAATTACTGTCTTGATACAAAAGAAACCGAGTATCTACATGCGGTTCTGCAAGCATGCTTTTGGGGTGGGAAGACGTCTACTCCTGTGTAAACAACACCTATCAATGTGCATCATTTCCACTCACCTCTGAAATAGTCCAGAAACGGTGTTCACATTATTTGGCTGTGTCCTGTCTTCTTGTGTATCAACGTGGTGGCCACATTTCCCCCCCCCCTTTTATTAAAATTATCTTCCAACAGCTGAAAAGCCAAAATGAAAATAAAAAAAAACATGATCAGAACAATTTAAAAAGGGCTACAGTTTAAATATATCTCAACGCTGTTGTAGGAGTATTACAAACAACCTCAAACGGAAACCACTGCACACAGCTCCTGACCACTCACTAAAATTGATCGTTAACCTTGCCAAGCTCCAAGACACAAAGTTGCTGAGTGCCAACATGCAAAGCACCCCCACTCGCTCCCCCTTAACAATTTTATTTCCACAACACTTAGCACTAACAGCCGGAGCGGTAAAGTAATAGATCGCCACTTGGAGCTTAATATAACCCCATGCATCACGAAAGTGTTGTTTATTTTGTAAAGAGTCAGCCCGTACAATCAGTCCAATAATAGACACGGGGCTACAGTCTGTATCAATGGCATTGGCAGCAGCTAACTAGCCATCTACAGCAGCCTGTTTGAGAGCTATTTAAGCAAATTTCACTTAACTTAGACGCCGTGTAGGCAGCAAATGAATAACAAACGCCTACAGCTTTCATACAATTTGTGTAAACCGAGTGAAAGTGACACAACCCGGGACAAGTGATGTACATAATCTTGCATCTCCGTCACATTCTCGCAGGCACTCGTGTTACTACATCTCAGCTACGACGGCTAGCGATGCACTAGCAAGTGAGCTAAACCAGAAAAAAATCTCCCAACATTACCTCAAAGACAAACGCGCAATTAAATCTGCTTAAAAACGCGAGTAAAACAAAAACAGAGACTTATATTCCGGCGGTATAAAATAAAAGGATGCAGGGCTGTGTGGGTTATTTAAAAAAAAAAAAAAAACACTAACTGTCAACAAAATGGCGGCTGCGTTGAATCAACAGAGACCCGAAATGGATCTCCCTCTTATTTCTTCGTCCTCGGTGCCTAAATCCTTTTTTCCTCACGGCGACTGGTATCCGTAATATCTCCCGAGATGCTCCGAAATCCACTCCGACACACCATTAGCTGGGCCTGGATGTGTCAGCGCGGGCCTCTCTCGTCAATCGGGCCTCCATGTCTGCTCAGCCCGTATCGCTACTGTGTCAGTACAACACGGGCATTCTCGGTCCCTGAGAGGAGGGAGGGAGGGAAGGAGGACGGACCGAGGAGGGCGGAGGGGAGAGGAGAGGAGGTGAGGAGAGGAGAGCAAATGTCGGTTGTACGCGGTTCCTGCGGTCCCCAGTCATTGACAAAAATGACTGTGTTTCATTATTTCGCTATTTTCGGTTGCACTAGGGCGAGGGTGTGTTTGGCGGTGCGCAACAGTCAACTGTCAAATCCCGGTTTCGTGCCTCCTTTCAAGGGGTCAAGCCTATAAATAAACCACCCTGCCCTCTGTTGTCATGTTCGACTCTGATGGATTGGGCGACTAATCGATCACCCTCTGGCGTTGTTTTTTTTATCCTTTCCTTTTTTATTGCTTGTTTGGTTTTTGGCTATTACATTTTTGTATTTGTTTTTTCTGGATAATAATAAAAAGCTGATTAAATGATTTAAAACTGTCAAGAAAAATTATTCTTTTATTTGATTCTGTCTCACCTGATCTCTAGCATCTGCTTCTGTCACACTTCTCTGAGGTTTTCCTCTTTTCTTCCTGCCTCACAGCTCCGCATCCCTCCTCTACACACGTCCAAACTATAACTAATATCCTCATTTATAATTTTGTCCATCCTGGCAGCTCCCAATAAAAATCTTATAGCATATTCAGCTCTGCCACTTCCTGGCTTTTTATCAGTGCAACTGTCTCCAAAGCGTACACCGTACTAGGTCTTGTAAACCTTCCCTTTCACTCTTGCCCCAAATCATCCCTGACGCGTCTCCACCCACTCATCCCTGCCTGCCCTCTCTTCTTCCCCTCTCTCCAGCGCTGTCCTTTGTTTTGAATGATTAACCTCAGTCATTTAATGGCATCTACCCTAACTACTACCCCTGCTCCTTGCAGCTTCACTGTTACACCTCCCTCCCTCTTATTCACACACACGTATTCTGTTTTACTTCTACTTTCTTTCATTCGCTCTCTCTCCAGAACATACCTCCACCTCTCCAGGCTCTCTTCCACCTGCTCCCTACGGATCACAGTGTAGATATATATGGACAGCAGCTGTACTGGTTAGGGATTAATACATTTAATGTTGCATCTCTAATGAATACACAGCTAAGCACTGTTTGTGCTGCACTTTTAAAACCACTGCAGCTGGGCTCCCACTTGTAAGGACAGTAGCCACTGTACTAAATCATACTTATTTATATGCTTACTGACCACTTTATAAGGTGCATCTGTCCACCTGCTCATTAACCAAAAAGGTCAGCCAATAACACAGCTCAATGCATAGGCATGTGGACTTGATCAAGATGGCCTGCAAGAGTTCAAACCAAGTATCAGAATGTGGGAGAAAGGTGATTTAAGTGGCTTTGATTGCGGTGTGGTTGTTAGTTCATGACAGGATAGTCTGAATGTTTCAGAAACTGCTGATCTACTGGGATTTTCACACACTAACATCTCTAGAGTTTACAGAGAATTGTCTGAAGAGGAGAAAATATCAAGTGAGCATAAATGTCTAGTTGATCTCAGAGGAAAATGGACAGACTGGTTTAAGCAGATAGAAAAAGAGATACTACGGCCTCTCTGCGTGAAATTTCATGTTCTCCTCGTGCCTACATGGGTTACCTGGGAATTCCAGCTTGCTCCCATGGTCCAAACACATGCATGTTCAGTTAACTGATCGCTGCTGTTTGAAACGATATAAAGCAGGGAAAAAGCAGCTTAGATAATATTTGGGGTCTGAAACAAGTGAATGCTCATAATTTTTGCTTAATAAATGAGTCATATTAATTCATAAAAGGTGTGACAATTCCTCTGCTGTCATACACTAATAGATTGATATCTTAGACGAGCAGTTTGACTATATAATGTGACTATTTTCTGAAGAAGAGCTATGTGGGGGTTTTTTTTGTTTGTTTTTGGTATGAATTCCTGTTAAAGCATACAGAGGTTTCAAATGGACAATGTCATCGAGCAGTTACTGACCACAAAATGCAAAAGAGACAAATAGAACTGGCAGATATGCACATAATTATATCTTAATCCAGTGGTTTTTGAGCTGTGGGGCAGGCCCCAGTGTTGCTGTGCACATAACCAGTTGAAAATGTGAACTGAAACCAAGATAAATGAATCTTCTTCTTCTTCTTTTTTAAGGGAAAATAAAGAAAGCGTATCTTGCTGATGCCATTACGCTGCCCTTAAATAAAATTGAACACGGACCTTTTTTATTGTTACGTTTTTATAAAAACTGTGGGCTCTGTAGAATGAACAGTTTTTGGCTTAGAAAGTTTGGGAAACACTATGTTTTTCTAAGTGACTGGTTAATATCTGCTTCTAAATCTCAGATATGTTAGGGAGAAAAGACAGAGGACAGTAAAGATCACTGGGTTGGGCTTTAATAATGGCTGTACACAGGTAAAAGGTCAACAATATACTGCATTAAGAAACTCTCTTACCAAGAGAATAATGCATAATTCTGTGAGTTCCTCTTTGACAGCCACAGATAGCTCAGTGGGGATTAGTTCATGACATCAAAATCAGTCATTCGGAAAACCACCTAAGAGTGCAGCGTAACAAGGAGGACACATCACCTCTGAATTTTGTCAGCAAACTCTCAGATGTAGCATAAAATGGTAACTATGCTGGAGTAGAAGTTCCTTAAACAGAGATGCGTGAACCAAGTGAGAGTTAAAGCTGCAAATTATGACTCTGACACATCTGTTTTATTTAAAAGCAGCTGATGTGGGGAGCAAAATTTCCGACGTGGGAGGCGTGACTCCTGAAAACAGTAAAATGAAGTAGAGTTGTCTTCACGTTTCTCAGATCGCCTGCCTCTCCTGTTGCTCTGTCCTGAGGGAGCGGGCTTCTGCGGGTTCCGATGTGGGCGGGAGGCTGTTGTCGACGCCATCGAGGCTTTTGCGGCACACGGGGCAAGAGTCGTGCTTTGAGAGTAGAAAAACTCTTGTTAATCAGCAGAAACTATGTGACACAACACTCTTTATAGCATGCTACAACCTGGGAAATCTTTTATTTTTATTACCAGACCTTTAAACCCCTCAAACCCACTGACCGCAGCCTTACCAGCTCCAGCCACGGCACTATACATTCACTGTGGAAGTGATGAAGGCAGGGAAGCTTCCTTACAGTTTCCCCTAATGAATATTCTTCCCTGCAAACCGGACACTCCAGTCTGCAATCTAACCGGGAAGAAATGGAAGGAAAAAGTATGAACGAGTATGTGGAAGAAGACAAAACCAAAAAAAATCCAGTTATTAGACAGGTCTGTAGACTATTACAGTGTAACAAGGTGGTACAGACTATATACTTAATATGATTTATAACATAGTTCTCAATACATAATATTAAGTGGTCTCTTTTTACAACAAAGATGAAACAAGGAAAGATTAGTGGAAAGGATAATGGGCAGTATAAAGAAGATAAAAGTAGGGAGAGGAACGTAAGAGGTAGGAAAGAAATATGATGAGGGAAGGAAAGATGGAAGGAGATAAATAATACAGGAGAAGGAAAGTAAAGCTACAAGGACATAAATAAGGAAAAGTAAAATAACTGCAATGGACAGGGAGTAAGCACAGTGAGAGGAGAAAAGAAAACATAGATGACAGAAAGAAAACAGAGAAATAAGAAGGAAGAGGAACTGGATATAAATTACAGAAACACAGCAGGTGTAAAGGGAACATAGCTAAAGGAAAGGAAAGATAAGAGAGGGAGGAAAATATAGGAGAGGGAAAATAGATATAGGATGATGGTGATAAGAGGAAGAGGAAAGGAAATGTAGGAATAGTGAAAGAATAAATAAATGCTATGAGGAGGCAAGGAACGTGAGAAAAACAAAAATAAGAGGAAAAGACAGCATGAGGAAACCTATGAAAGGTAAAATAATTACTGGTAGGAGTATTACATGAAAGACACAACAAAGAAATTCAAGTCTTCATCTTCCAGCTGCTCTCATTAGGGGTCACCACAGAGGATCATCTGCCTCCATTTCACCCTGTCCTTAGCTCCCTCTTCTGTTACACCAACCCTCTGCATGTCCTTCACTGTATCAATGAATCTTCTCTGTAGTCTTTTTCTTTTGCTCCTGCATAGCAGCGCCATCTTAAGCATCCTTTGTCCAATTATATCCACTATCCTAACCTGAGCTGTCCCTCTGATGTACTCATTTCTAATCTGGCCCATGCTGGTCACTCCTAACAAAAATCTAAGCATCGTCAAATCTGAGACATCCACAAATCTGCCTCCTGTATTTTTATCACTGTCTCCAAACCATATATCACAGCAGGTCTCACAACCTTACCCTTTCACTCTTACTGCTATTGTTCTGTAAATAAATCCCTGACACTTGTCCCACCTGCTTCCTTCTACTGACTTTCATTCATCTTCTCTCCAGGTCATACCTCCACCTGCTCCCTGGCCTCTCTACTCTCACAGTGTCGTCTGTGAGCATCATAGTCCATAGAGACTCCTTCCTGGCCTCATCAGCCAGCCTGTTCATCACCACTGTAAACAAGAAGGGACTCAGTGGTGCTCCCAGATGTAATCCCACCCCATCTTGAATCCATTTGTCACTTCTACTGCATACCTCACTACTGTCTCATTGTCCTCATAAAAGTCCTGCACCACCCTTATGTACTTCTCTGCCACTCCTGACTTCCTCATGCAGTACCACATTTCCTCTATTGGTATCTTATCTACACCCACGTAGACCTTCTCTGTATTTCCTAATAAACACTCTCAAAGCAAATATCACATGTGCAGTGCCCTTCCTCAGCATGAACCCATACTGCTGCTCACTGATCAACAGCTTTCTTCTTGCCCTAACTTCAACAACTCTTTCCTGTATCTTCATAGTATGTTTCTTCAGCTTTATCACTCTGTAGTTACTACATCACCATCCCATGACTTTTTCTTTAAAAATCACTTAGCAGTACACTTCTCCAGCATTCCTCCAGCATTCTCTCACTTTCCAAAACTGTGTTAAACAATCTGGTTAAAAAGTCTACTGCCCTCTCTCCTAGACGTCTCCATACCTTCACAGGTATGTAATCTGGACAAACCACCATTTTAATCTTCTCATTTTCATCATTCATCAGCTCTTCAAAGTTTTAATTTCATCCTTGACTATATTCATTAGCCATTACCATTTCTATTCTTGATCACCCTAACCTGCTGCACATCCTTTCCATCTTGAGGAAAGCATGTCCTTCTCTCCTTCCTTAGTGTCCAGCTTTATATACAACTCACTGTAAGCTTTTTCCCTTTGCGTTTTCCACTTCTATTTGTAGTTGTATTCTATTTTATTCTATTGTATATAGTATTTTATTTTATTCTATTCTATTGTGTACAGTATCTTATTCGTATCCCATTCCCCATATCCCATGTAACTTTGCACTGTCCACTTTCTGCCGTAACAAAACAAATTTCCCATGTGTGGGACTAATAAAGGTTATCTTATCTTATCTTATTCTCTCTTTGCCGTACGCCGAGCCTCCAAACTTTCATAATCTCCCTGACTATCCCACTTTTTCTTCAAATACTGCACTTTACTTCTTCATTCATTCTACCACCAAGTCGTCTAGTCTTCTTTCCTCTGTCTAGAGCAGGGATATCAAACGCCATGGGCCACATACAGCCCAGTTTGAGTTTAAGTTAACCGGACCAGTAAAACTAAATGATAAAAAAGTTCTGGTAGTTTAAAGTATAAAGTTTTGGTTAATTTAGAGAAAAAAAGTCAGACACTTCTATAGAAGATTAAAAGAAACCGCTTTCTGTTTTTCCACTGTGATTTAACTGTTTATCCATTACTTAATTACTTTGGTGTGGGGAGGTCTTTATTATTAGAAAAGGTGTAAAACTTGTGAAAATACAGTTAAACAGTCAAAATCACTTCTGCACGCCTTCACATTTTCCAGAGTTGTCCAGTGGGCTGGATCTCTATGGCACATTTATCTTGACCGGGCCGATTCTGGTCTCCGGGCTTCATGTTTGACACACCTGGTCTAGAGGATACACTTTTTCGGCGGGTTCCCTCACCACTTCAGCTGTACTTTCCCAGTCATCTGGTAACTCTTCCCTACCACCCAGGGCCTGTCTCAACTCAGCTCTGTGCAACATTCTTCCTTTCTTCAACTTAAACCATTTAATCCTCAGAACAAGGAAAGTAAAGAAGTAATTACGGAGTGAGGAAAGAGGAGGAAGGGCAGAAAATATCAAAAGTAAAAGAAATGCAGAAGGACTGTATGTGTATCTTATGCAAATTCCAATGTCATATGTCAAAATTTTTAAAAAGCTACTGAGCTGTACTGGAGAGATCATGTGATCCGGTGTACATGTGCCATACTGGAATTCCCACCTGTCTGTTCTTGAGAGATGCAAACGGTTGGAAGGGATGAGATCATCTCCTTTTCTGCTGGGGGTGGACCTGTGTTCTCCAACTGTCCTAATAACTGTGTGAGTAGGAAGAGAAATGAGTGGTACGACTACAAATAGGTGAACAGATGAATGGAGAATTGTGTGCAAATGATTTTATGTGAGTGTTTCAATAAAAGAAAACAATGAAGTAACGATGCTAGCGCAGCGCTTCATAGAGACTAGCTCTGGTGTCACTGACCTCCGTGATGACAGAGTCAAGACCGCTCTGACCCCACGCATAATCTCCAGGGTTTGAGTACAACTGAAGCATGCTGGATCTGAGAAACGAACCAAAAGGGAGAGCAGAACAAAACAAGAGGGCGCGTGAGAGAGGGGGCGGTTGTCACACAACTTTAGATTAATTCAAGAGCAAGTGATGTGAAATCTAAAATTAAAACCGTTTACAGTGCAGCTGGTGCAGCGCCGGGGTTTCCGTTGTTGGCAAACAGGCCAGCCAAGAACTGCTGCACCATCCTTAAATGAGCAGAAACGGACAGCTTTAGAGTGCTTAAACCAGGCTTTACTGTATGTTCACAGCTTCAGATCATACAGTCACTTTATTTTAGTTGGACTTAGTAAAGTCAACAGCTTTAAACATCAACCGATGTATAAAGCTGTTCTCTATAGTACGTATCATCCAATATACACTTAGTCTGATACTGAACTGTTTTTGACTGCATGCATGTGTAAAGGGAAGGATAATGATTAAAAGCATAGACTGTATATAAAGGATGAATGTTTCCACCTGTAAAAAGTTGTCAGAAAGTACTTTTCTGATGAGTTTATGATCTCATTTGCTATTTTCATGTCTTACTGAATACAAAGTGATGTTTTTTTTTATCAACCCAATATGACTCAAAATTGAGGACAAAAAGCAAGGTATGCTTTAGGCCCTAAAGCATACCCTAAAGTTTAGGGTGTGCCTTCTGTGGGATTGGTAAGTCACTACTCAGTGAGTGGGGAGTGTCCCATGGGTTCTCAGTAAGATCCACCCTTTGCTCATGCTGTCCAAGGGGCTGAACAATGAAGTCAGTGTGAAAACACCAAAAACTGCAATTCCTCTAATGGCCACTTCACTCCAAAATCAAGTCAGTCCCCACAGACTCCCATATTTTAATTTCAAACTTTACAACACTGAAAATAATGCTTACAGCCTGATAGAGAAACTGGTTTTGGCTTCTGTGGATAGTGTTGCCCTTCAAAATAGTATTTTATTAGTATGCAGCGCTGAAAGCGACTAAGCTGCAGCTTTTTCACAAGAGCTCACCACAGTGGTTAGCTGTGGACGTTTGAGAGATTTGTATCTCCAGCTGTAATTGAACCACCAACCTTTCACTTGCCAAGAAAAAGTGTAAACCATTACACTACGCAGTAATTAGTGGACTATATCTGCAGCGTCGGTCGATGAGCACTTCACTCTCTCATCTAAACACGGTCACTTCTGGCTGCACAAAACTGGGATTGGATTCAAAATGCAGAGACCAAAATCACAGCGGTTATATCTGTTTCATTTGGGAGTCTGTGTTTATCACTGGAAATATTAAATCATTACTGAGGTATCCTTACATGTGAAAACTTCACAAATATAAGAAATTAAAATATTACCTGTGAATTGGAAGGTAAAGGTCAGTATATTTTCACAAATTTGAACCTGTAATGAGGTTGTTCACCGATTTAAACAAACGTAGTTTGAAACTGGTAGTATATGCATGATATTAAAGTTTTGGTCTTGTTATTGATCTTGGTTTTCATTTCTCATTGGCTGTTGTTTCTGTATCGATAACACAGCACCCTTGCGGTCATGTTTCTGTATACCATGTTCACACACCCTTCAACTGCAGGCCTTTGTTCGAAGGTCCTAGACGGTGTCTCTTGCTCTGGGTTGGAAGGAGACTCTGGTTCTGTGGCCTCAGCAGGGCCCGGTGATGCTGGAAGAAGACGGCTCTGACCAGCAGATCCCTGCTCACCGTCATCAGGGTCGGACTCGGAGGAGGGCGGATGCGACAGCAGAGCAGAGCGCTCCATAAACAGCAGCTGCCATAACTTGGCGAGAGACCAGAGAAGCAATGTGTCAAACAAAGCTTTAGAGAAAGAGGAGTGTTCCTATTAAAATGCCATTTGTTAGGACGTACTTCTGAGAGCAGTGAGTTTGAATCTTCACTGGGAACAGATGCTCTGCTGGTCTGCAGGAGACTAGACAGTAAAGAAAATCTGTCAGTGGTGTTAAATGGAAAATTCATACATGCTTCACTCATTATCATTCTTTAACGAGGTATATTTAAAATGCTTTCACGTGTTCCTTTTTTTTTTTTTTTTTTAAATCAGAGAAAGCCATACCTGGAGTCTTCTGTTACTTCCTCAATGAAGCCAGAGTCACATCTGGGGCATACGAAATCCTCAAAGACAGAAAAGCTTTTTTATAATAAGCTCGTTTACTGTCACTGCCATTTCATAAGTACAGGCATTAATCTGCTAATCCTCAGGCAAGCCTGTCCGCAAAATTTTAGAGGCTGGCTGCAGGGATTGGGCTGGAGTTGAATACAAATTTTTGGCACACAGCCGACGTCCTGGTTTTTATTCTGGAGGTGATCTGCGCAGGCCAGTCAAGTTTCATCTCTCTTCACTGTAGTGTAGACAGTGTCAGTCTCAATACAGCCACGAAGATGGGCTTCAATATGCTTTACCATCCAGGAGTGGTCATAGTGTGGTCATATGTTGTGCATACTCACTGTCTCTATTGTTTAAGATACCAGAGCTGCAGCATTGTGATTGACTTTTCAGTGTTTATAACTGAAAACACAACTTTAAAAGCACAATGCCAAGCAGCCACTATAAGAAAGCCACATGCTGTTTGGCAGGGTTGACCTGGGAGGAACTTTGCAGTTCAATACTGAATTAGATAGTCTGTTTGAAGTATTTTCAGACTATGTTTAAAAAATATACCCTCTTCCTGAGTGTCAGGAGGTAGATCGGTTTGTCTACTATCCTGAAAGTTGTTGGTTTGATTTTCCTTAGTCTGAATGTCAAAGTATCCTTGGGCAAGATATTGAACCCGGATGCATTCATTGGAGTGCAAGTGTGTATGTGAATATTAGGCAAAAAGCGCTTAGGCATCGAAAATAGTGCTTGTATGAATGTGCGTGTGAGTGCATCAGCCTAGTTTGTAGTAAGAGCACAAAATGAGCACAACAGGTTATATAAGTACAGCCCTTTATATTGATTTTAACAGATATATACAATAAAAGAAAGGATTCAGTATTCACTTTAGAATTTTGTTTGCTGGTATTATGAACATCCAATAATTTAGACGTTGATTTAATAAATAAAGTATTACTTTAGGGACACCCTCAAACCAAAAGGAATAACAACAGAAAGTCGGGCGTATTCCTAAAATCCTGCTAACGTGCGTTTTCGTTCTGCGTCACCTAATACCAGTGCGTAATTACGCCACGAAAAGTGCCAGCTGCGCAACAAATGCGCTCCACTGTGCCCTCTCCGTTTTACCTCCAAGAGAAACTGACTCAAAGTAAACGAAGTTCAACCTTTCAGTCCGCCACATCAAGCTGAATGTGTGTCATTAAACAGCAATGGAGAAATATTTTTTAAATCCTGGTGGTAAATGTGGCGACACCTACACGCCCCTCTGACTTCTCTTACACACAGCTGACGGGAGACAACTAGACACAAAGTGGCCAACAGTGGCGCTTCTAAATATGGCAACGTGAATCGCCACATTTTACTCCCTCACCCGCTCTAATAAGACTTCAGTACTCGCTGTGTGCACACGAAAACCCAAAGACTGGCCGCCATAGCCACATGTGTGCTTTAAGGGTTCCAATTATTATAGGTTTTGGAGATAATAGTTACTAATCAATCAGTTAAATCGGTTTGAAGAATCGGTTAATATTAATTCCACACCCTCCGGGGAGGAGAAATCGTGGGTGATGCTCAGGCCAGCACGTGTGGAGCAAAAACACTCTCCAAAGCAACTCACCGGGAGTTTGGGGTTTGTTTCACATTTACAGCAGTGACAGAAAAACCGGACTTGTGGCGTATCCCCAGCCTCCGCCATCTTCACGGTGAAGCGCAGTCCCTGACGTAGCTGTGGCAGCCCATAAAAGTCTCAGACGGCTGTCAGACGGATCAGAGCGGTCCAGGAGGGTGTTGATGTGTCCCAAAACCAAACTAAGACCTTTTTGAGAGGACACAATCTTCACACTGACGTTTTGATAAGCAAAACGCATGAAGGGTTTCTCTAGACTGGTTATGCCAATAATAAACGTGTTTAGAAAAATATGTAACCGGCGGACTCGATCTTCCTCTGGTGGCAGCCGCAAAGATCAAGTTGCAGCCACCCGAGCTTAAATTTAAGCAACAAGTTGTAAGCATGACACCAAGGATGTAGTTTCCTTTCAGTTTGTTGGGTGTCGCCAGAGACGCTTCTCTCTTATGAAAAAAAGGCCCTAAATTTTTGGTGTAAAACAGAAGTGTCTCACTCCTTTTAATTCGTGGATCACACAGTCTGAAAGTCGAAAGAGAGAAATATTTCTTGTTGTGTCTTGAGCATGGACGTGAAGCAAATCTGTGAGGAATGTTTTCAGCACCTTGTTGAATTGACTTTATGGGCTGAACTGCTAGTTTAAGATGATACTGAATAGAAGCTGCTTGTGGGTTTACACCTCAGTGACCAAGAGGTTTAAAAGTGTCAGCTAGAGGCTTCAGAACAGGACTTCACTAACCAGTGGGTGACATCACATTGCCTATGTCCATCCTTTATATTATGTATATGATTAAAATTCAGTTTCTCTTTCTTTATGTTGATAACAGCTTGTCTAGATTAAATATTTTCACACTTTGTAATCCAATCCAGTGGGCCAGACTGAACCCTCTGCCAGGTCGTTTCTGGCCCACAGGCTACATGTTTGAGGCCTTATTAGGGATAAATCTAATAAAGTTTGAAGGTTAATGGTTGTATGAAAGGTCAGTTACTGACAGTGAAGCCCGGAACCTGCTTAAGGTTGGATTTTCCACTATTAAAATGCAGGTGATCATCATTATTATTATCGTTCCAACAGGATGAGGGAATAACGGCAGCAGTAGACTGTGAAAGCATGACAATATATTTTAATAAAACCAGGACAGTGACACAGTCATGATATTCACAAGCAGTACTGAAAGAACAGTGACAGATACCAGAACCAAACCAACACATGTTCATCATCATTACAGTACGAAAGGTTTTGGCAATACAGTAAACGGGCATTCTTGTTTGGCATAATAACAAAACAAACTGGTTAGTTTGCACTTAAGCTACAAAAAAGTAGTGCTGGCTAAAGTTGAGCAAATCAGTTACGGATCAAATGTAGCAATGGCAACATTTCTGTGTTCAGCCCCAGTCTTACACTTTGCATTTTAACTGTAAATGTGGAAAATGTCAAGGCTAGCAGAATCCAACTTGGCACACAGCTGTCATTTCATAGTAAAAGCATCGTCCCTCTATTCACTGAAGCATCACTTTTCATATAAATTCATACAGCATCTTCTTGTTTTTTTTATTATATTTTCCATCTTTCGTTTTCTTGAATCAACACTTACAATGTGTCAATTCCTGTTTTGGTTTAATATAGGTAACTTTTCCTGTACGTCATAGGAAATTGGATAACCCCACATCTGTCTCATGCACGTGCTCTGAAATTAAGTAGGGGGTAATTATATAGACTCCACTTCCCTCCATCAAATTCTAATCACCTGTGGGGAAATAAATACCAAACTGAACCACCATCGAGCTCAAAGCTCCCCTCCTCCTCCTCGTCTTATCCAACCGTCTCTGTTCGTTCTCTCTATCGAGGAGCGGTGAAGGCCCCCTGGGCAGCGTTGGCAGCGGCGTTGGCAGTAGCCTGGCGTACCGCCTGATTGGACATGACTCCAGTGGCGAACTCAGCCTGGGCCTTCTGAAAGCTGGCATCGGTTTGCCTGTACAGACTGTGGATCTGGAGCGGGAAAGACAAGAGTACGCTGACACCTGATCCTTGCAGCAATTCATCATCTTATTATGCACGCTGTGAGGGTGAAAACGATACCCACAACCTGATATTGTGGCTATTCTTCAGGCTCTTTATCTACTGAATGCTTCGCGGTAGATGGACCACCTGGACTACGTGGTGAGACGACTGTGTTTACTTGAAGCTTGTTCTTGCTCTACACCTTTGACTCAAATTCAACCCACTAAATCTTTAGCTTTACAATCATAAAGCATACAATTTATTTTGTTTGAATGGATATTCATGTGACACTTTCAACATTTCAAATAGTGAAGTTGTAAGACTTTCATATTTTCCCTAGAAAGATGCACAGACCCTGGCTCAGGTGAAGTGTGCTGTCCACTGAGTGTTTAAAAGGCTGATTGTTGACCTGTTGTGCATCTCCTTGTTTTCTGTCCTATATACTGTTACAGTGAAAGATTCTCATAGTAAACATATCCAAAGTTTTCACATCGTGGTGTATGTGCAATTAATCCCTGTGAGCTAAAAGCTCGAACTTTAGCATGTTTGTGATGTCACAGGGAAGGGATATCCCTAAAACGGTGATCTCAGCTATTGCTGCACAGAAGCCCAGCCCAGTATATGACATATAAGGGTTATTTTGAACTGGGAGTCATGTTAAGTTTGTCTATTAGAGTTCAAAAATGAAAGTAATGCCCTAACACTGAAACTCTCAGTTGTTTTCTTATGCACTACAACAAAATCCTGGTTTTGTGCAAGACACTTTCTGCTAGGGCTGTGCGATATGACCAAACTCTCATATCCCGATATAAGACATCTATTGTCCGATAACGATATAAATCACAAAAATTTCACATTTTCTGTAAATTCTGTGAATCTCGGGCAGCTCGACTTGCATGAAGTGTTTCCAGCTGGGCATCGCGTACCTGGAGTCGAGTGTTTTAACCGATGTAGGAAACGATACATTTTTAGACATAAGTTGTAACGGCCGCCGTTTTCTTTGTGAGTATTTATTACACGGCGTGCTGCGGGGAAAAGCCCGTTCTGACGTTTGAGTCTAAGGTTTATTTTTTAGCACCTGGCGGCTCTTTTTTACTTCTCATCCGTAAATACTCTGCATCTTTCACGTGATTCACTTTATTTTGAAAAGTCTCAACAGGATCTTGAGCTTTAATGTGAAAGGTTTATGTGGAACATAAACGGACACGCGTTGGTTTTACAGTCGTTGTTGCTAACGACAACGCATAAAAACATTCGCTTGTCTGTAGTGTGGTTATATAAAATATAAGAGAAAGAGAGAACTTTAAGAAATTAATATAGCCACTACAGTGACCAACAAAACCATGAAAAAAATATTGCCGTAAACAGTTTATTTTGCGACACCACGAAACAAACGATAGCGTAAATGAAACGAAAAATGTTTTTATATCGTCATCCGATATATATCGTTATATCGAACAGCCCTAGTTTCTGCTTTCAGAAACCAAGATGCTGTGGCATTAAAACACTTTATCCTGATATAATCACATATAAAAAGATATAAATAACTCACTGCTATGCTAATACCCTGACTCAGTGTGGGGAACAATCCTGTGCTTTTGTTCCAACGACAAATCTGAACATCTGCTGATAAAAATAAGAGCCTTGATTTGAAGTTCTTTATGAGACATGAAAATATGAACAAATGTACCCTTTTCAGCATGATGACCCCCATAACGGTTTCTGCAGTAAAGAGAGCGGCATTGATCATCATGATCACACCGACACCGATGTGGGGGCTCAGAGCTGAAAGGCTCACAATCCAACCACTGAAGGACAGAGAGAGACACACAAAGATCAAATATACAAGGACGCATACTGTGAAAATAGGAAATAGTCAGGAAATATAAATATTTCACAAGTAACTGGTGGTTGCTAGGAGGTTTTCGACTGGGCTAACACAGAGATATTTGTTTAGGAACCTTACCTGAACCCCCATCCAGGGATGCCGATGGTCATGATGATAAAGACGATCACTTGGGCAAAGAAAACGAAGAAGAAAGCAAAGAAGTTGAAAGAGCTGTCACTCCTAGAAGAGGGAACAATATAATTACTAAGGTGACTGCACAGTAACTAACAACTCAGTGTAATTTATGCGATTGTACTGAGCAAAAACCCAAAAGGAAAACGACTCAAAACGTCTTCACCAAGACGGAGGTACACACCTGAAGGCTTTGTACATGGGTCGATACCAGCAGATAAAGGAGCAGGGAGTGAAAAGTAGGACCCACAGGATGGCGAGGCCGAGACCAACACCAACACCACCGGACTGGTTGATGCAGAACAGGGCCAGGGAAGAGATCAGGTTGAAGACCAGTGTGCCTGTGCAGACTAGACATAGATAGGCTATGACTAAAAAGGAAAAGAACTGCAGCCTGACCGTAGGGATCAAAACCAAACCCATCCTTCTCCCTTTTGGCTCTGGCTGATGCAATATGATGCCATTTTCACTAAATCTGTTGTTGTCTGCTGCCTGGTCAAGATTTCAGAGTGTGACAGACCGTTTTTAAAATAGCTCTACACTGTTCTTTGCATGTTCACACAGGAACTGTATAATGCAATCTTAATAACACCTTCACAGTTTTACAGATCAGGCGTCCTCAAAATCTGATAATTCTGCAAAAATCTAAATGATAATTTTTAAAACAGCAGTCACAAGCTGTTTTTACAGGATATACACCCTGTAAAAGCTCAGTGACCCTGAACTGCATCTCTTGAGAAATGGATGGCTGTATGGAGAGACGGCAGGAGAGTCTGAAGTAGATCCTGCAGGTTTCAGGGCAAGCACTTTGGTACCTTCCAGCCAAAGTCACATGCACATAAATGCCACAATGCAAGGACTCTTAGCAGCGGTTTTAATGCTGCGGCTGGCTGATTAACGTACATGCTACATTTGACTTTGATCATACCCACTTTGATTTCAAGCGGACCAAACCAAATCAGGTCAGTTCAGTTTAATTATTCTGTCAGTGTAAAGAAGTTTAACTACACATTAATCCCTGAGATATCTTAAAATGAGAAAAAGAAGAAGAATTTCAACCGTACATCTCAGTTTTTCCAGATGGCAAAGAATTGCAGCTGTAGTACATTATAGAAATCTGTCAGCACAACTCAGTTGTCCAAATTTCATTTCAACATTCACTTTCTCTCTCACTTTCAAAATCAGTGTCAGGTTTAACTTTCATTCATGCCCTAAAAACTTGTGGACATGCAAACAACCCTGAAAACATTAAAGCCTCCTCTTACATTTTTTCCTGGGATAATCTAAGTGACAAGGTGTGGAGAAATTCTACAGTTTCTCTGTGAAGAAATCAACGAGAACTTGTGCAAGTTTAACCAGCTGGATTGGTTGTTGTGCAGACGCTCCGTGTAAGTGTCCCAGAGTCTTCAATCTAACAGTGAAGTGCAAGTCTTTGTACAAATATTCAAGCTCTACTGCCAGACAGTGCAGGAGGAGGCACGCATGCACGAGCTAGCGTTTACTGCCTCTAACTAGCAAGTCTTAAGTGTTAAAACAAGATTCCCTTCACGCTAAAAAAAACTTCATTATGATGTTAAATTCTAACACTGATGCCTCAAATTAATAATAAACTGTTAAAAGTTGCAGAAACTCACACAACCAGAAGTAGTACATGATGGTGACCGTGCGCTGGAACCGCTGGCTGATCTCCACATTGATGTCCTGATAGAAGCAGGGACCCACAGGGCAGAAGGAAGGCAGCGGGGGCCAGTTATTCTGCCGGGCTGAAGAAGAAAAAAGTCAAAAACACTTTGGTGTTACTGGGATGTCATCAGTTTATTTCCTTTATTTATATATAAACACATCACTCCAGTTTTAGCAAATTTACGCTGACTCCCTGTTCATTATCGGATTGATTTTAAGATTCTTTTACTTTCTTTCAAAGTTTGAAATGATATGGCGCCCAGTTATTTAAGCAAACTCCTCAACATAACTGAGATAGTCTAGCCAGATCCTCTCAGTACAACCAAGGTCTCAACTGAAGCATAAAAGAAGATCGGGCCTTCGCAGTTGCAGCGCCTAGACTTTGGAATAACTTGCCAGACAGATATTCATACTTCAGTCTATTCTTTTAAATCGCGTCTTTAACCTCACTTTTTTATATTGGTTTTTATTTCTAGTTCAGTTTGAATACCATCAGGCTTGTTTTATGGTTGCTACATTTGTTTTGTTTTTATGTTAATACTTTCTCATTGCCTCATCTTATTCATCTGCATTTGTTTTTAAATTGTTTTCTCTTGTTCTTAACTAATTGTGAAGCATTTTGGTCAACTTTGTTGCTTTTAAATGTGCAATAGAAATACATTTGATTTGATTCATTTAAGTTCATTAAACCTTATCATATTTATATTACAGGAGGTTTGTACTTGTTTTTGTGCAAACTCTAAAATAGTGCTCTGACAATTTTGGTCATATCGTGACAAAATCCAATCACCACCTCTCACTGGACCTCCTGTGGATCAGCAGACTAATTAGCAAAGTAACTTTTCTATATTTTTTATAGCAGTGCAAAACTTTAGGTCCCCCTTTCATCCACAGCCACTTTAAGGCTTTCTCTGTGGCCTCAGTGATCTTGCGAATGGCTCGTCTCCTCTTCTCTCCTATGATGCCATCCACAGTGCAGGCCCTGCAGAACGACTGCCCCATGAAACCTCTGCACCCAAGCTCAACAGGGAAACACTTTCCCCTCCCACCCTGCTTCTGGCCATTCTTGTCCAGGCCATCAATCCTCTCCCTTTTTCTTGAAAAGAGTACTGTAAGCTCCAACATTGCAATGTCCTTTGTTGCTCCTGACACCAGCACAATGTCGTGCCTCAGGGCAGTTCTTTTTTTATGTGCAGAGGGAACTTCAGCTACTATCAGCTGCCTTAGGTGTTCTGCTGGATTTTTCTCCCACTTTTATGAAGCAGATGGTGGTTAGCTAGTGTTGTCACCAGATACTTTATATAGAGTAACCAGTTATCCTGCTCCATTGCACATATAAGCCTGGAAATGTGTTATACTCATGTTGTTATTATCCGTTTATCTACTCTGTTGAGTTCCACAAAGCAATGAAAAAAACTGGAGCACAATTCCTTGTATCTGTGCACATACTTGATCAATAAAGCTGATTCTGAAAAATTTAATGTGTCTGGCTTCTTTGATTTGTGAAGCTGTGGGTGCAAAAAAAATTGCAAACAAAAATTGTGATTAAAAATCTGCCAAATCTAAACCGAGCCCTGTAAACTCCAGGGTAATGTAACTTGGAAAATCAAAGGAGGAACTTAAAATGTTGAAATGTAACATATTTTTCAATACTCCCGTACACAGTAAGAAATAAAAGATAAAGTTGGACGAGGATCTTTTAGATCTAAAGGTTTAAAGTTCTCTCACTTGTCTACATTAACTCCCCATCCCATCATCCCCTCTATGTCTTACAGGCTCCTGGTCCAACGCTGTGTGCCGCAAGCTCCCGCTCTCTCCTCTCCAGCTCCTGGGCTTTCTTCTCCAGCTCCTCCTGCTTCTTCATCAGCTCTGCTGTGGCAGCATTCACAACAGGCTAGCACAGAAAGAATGAGGCATCAGAACTCTATGTCAAAGTTATTCTGCATAATCATGTATACAGGTCCCAAAGTTGCTCCAATGGTTGTGCTTAGGTATATTACTGGTTCAAGTGAGTCATTCAGACTGGTCTTTCAGCACGCAGATATACACAGCAGGAATTAGTGCAACGCTTCATTTTAATAGCCATAAAAACACTTACATGGCACTAAAGGGCATCTAACAAAACTTTTAGTACAATCCTGTTTTATACATCCAGCAGCCCCTGAACGTTCTGATGGTAAGCTGATACAAAATCACAGTGAAGAGGGTCTTTACTGTAGGGTGTATACCTGGGAGTTGTAGGAGCCATAGTTGCGAGGCTCGGTAGGTGTTGTCCTGCTAGGCGGGGTCTGCACAGGTGGAGATGGAGCAGGTGCAGATGGAGGAGTGGCTTCATATGGTGGAGGAGGCTGTAGCATGGTTAAAAAACAAAAACTGACATCATACATCAGTCAGACGAAAAAATGTGGTCACAAAAACATGATTCCAAGAACTAAGAATTAGAGTATTAATTGTTAATTAATTAAAAGTATTATTGTATAACATATACAGATCATACACATTTTAAAACAATACAAAAAAGTAAAATAAGACATTTCTCTCCACAACTAATATCTCACAATCTTTTCACAACACATGATTATTAAACAATCATTAACAGCTATGCACTTTTGAGACAAAGTTCACAAGCTTGAACATTTCTAAAAACTAAAGGAAATCAATCCACTTTTTGTGAACTGATCTTTCTAGATATCTGAGCACAGAACTTCAGATAACAGCATTTAGACCTCTTCATTCTAATAGCGAAAAGCCTTTTATCCCATATCACACACACAGCTAGAGCAGACAAAAAATATTTATCATGATATACATTTGAAAATTTGCGATAAAGATATAACTGACGATATAATTGACACTAGACAAAATACTTTACAACTCCACAACTTTATTAGTGCAACAAAAAAAAAAAAAAAATCAATATATTTTCACTTAAACAAGCAGCTGTTTTTTATGTGCATTAAAGTTACATAAAAATTTAACAGTGCAAATGCAAATTCCTTGCTGACAGTTTAAGCAAAAGGCATTTCCAGTGGAAATTGGCCGACATATCCTCAACATAACCATGTATAATATCCACAAAACTTAAAAAGAGGTTATACACACACAAAACGGTAATATTATGTTGAAGCACCGTACGTATTACTCCGCGAGGCTCCTGCCTACAATAGCCGTAATGCTCCGACAATCCATCAAGCGATGCGGCTTCGTAGCTTAGCAAAGTCGTACTAAAACATTTGACAGATTTTCGAGCGCCGTGTACCATATAAAATCGTTTCGAGGTCATAAACACAACCAGAATTCATGCATAAGGGGCACTGTCGATTTTCAGAATAAAAGGATTAAGTGTGCCGTATTTTCCAAAAAACACGGTAATAACGACGGCCCGCTAGCATGCGCTACCAAAAATAGTGCTTTGTTGTGTATCTGATAGACGAAAGCTAAACCAGTTCCACACCACTGAAGTTGCAGCATTTTTACAAACGAATTCTGGTTCATCTGTTTCATTTAACGATCCACTTTCGCTCTTCTCATTCTCCATTGCAGCCATGTGCGTATGAAAACAAAGGCACTGCGCATGCGCGTTTCACCCATATTCTATCGTGATATTTCATTTTCTTATCGTTGCCCAACATTATACCGGTATTACCGTAAACGTTATATGGCCCAGCCCTACACCAGTGTTGGTCAAGTTACTTGAAAAAAGTAATCAGTAACTAATTACCGATTACATCCCCAAAAAAGTAATCCAGTTACTTTACTGATTACTTATTTTCAAAAGTAATTAGTTACTTAGTTACTTTTTAAAAACATGATTTACAACCTGAATAGGTGATAAAGCGATAGATCTTTCAGCCCAATTCTACTTTTTCTACAATCAATCATACAAAATGTAATCAAATGGAAAAGTCTCCTTTTTTAAAACTTGTTTTATTAGTTTTAATCTTTTAACTTTATGCATCAAGCAAAAATGTAATTATATGCAACATTCTCTGACTGGAAGAAATTTGTTTAACATTTAAACTTATTTTCTGCACATTCCAGCACATAAAATATATATTTTTTTGTGTTTACACTCAGTCTTTCAAATAGATGCAAGTAAAACACAGCAGAAAATAAATAACATCAAAGACTCGGCGGTCCTGTTGCTCTATTTTCACCTGTAAAGCAGGAGTAGAGTAGGCAGAGGTTTACCCTGGTGCAGGTGTGCCACAGCGGTCAGTGGAAGAATCCGCGAGTTTCTCTGTGAGTTTCCCATTACGTGGTAGCGCACTCGGTGCTTGCTCAGAAGTTTAGGGGTTTTTTTTTCCACTTTAAAAATAAGTTTTCTTCCCACGCACAACGGACGCTAATGTTTTTGTCACTTTTTATGGAATCAAACTCATACTCTCTCCCGCACTCAACATATGACAACAACTGTTGTCACGAACGTCGCACTCGCTTACGTCACTGTCGTGAAACAGTAACGCGTTACTGCCCATCTCTGCCCTACACACAGCAATATCCTGGGGATTTCTGGTTTAAGTCATTTCTTTGAATTGCTTTTCTGGACGATAAAGTTAAGATTCCAAACAGGTATTTTATTTTGAAGATTCCACATGGGGAATTCCATCCACCCTCCGATTTCTAGAGTGCACAGCTAATCTCAGTAAATCTAAGCTTCCTCATTCCCTGCATGGAGATTTGCATATAAAGGTAAAAATTGGACCAAAAGTAGAAAAGTCCATCATCAAAGCAGACATTTTTTCCCAAAAATCTACTGTATAGGAATTTATTTTTAAATAACAGCATTTTTGATCCATCCATCAATTTTCTTCTGCTTATTCAGTTCAGAGTTGCAGGGAGGCTGGAGCCTATCCCAGCTGCCAAAATATATAGGACGGTGTGTTGGACCCCTGTGACATCCCACTCCTGCTTTTTTCCACACAAATCAAACCATATCTGATGAAAAGAACTTAAAATATTTGCTCACTTTGGTTCACAATAGAGTTTTTAAATGGACTCAAAAAGACCCCAGCGGTGTACGCATATGTGTGGGTTTGCAACATTAAGCAGGAAGTGGCCCATCTGTGTGGCAAATGTGACCCAAATGTCATGGACGCTTATGGGAGGTTATTTCCCATCATTTAACAATATAGACTTTATTGTCATGTAATTTATTTGTAAATGTTCCATAATTAGGAATCTTATTTTGACATTCTTCAGTTATATCAGTCTAAAAATTGATTGAGTATACAGTTAAAAAATGATTATTATTGATGTAATAATCACAGATTCAAATCAGGATTCTCTGATTTCCATGCCTCTCTATCAGAAATGCTTCTGCTCTGCATTTCAGGATAATCAGGGTTACACGAGGGTGCAATCCACATACAACTGTAAATATTGTTGTGAGAAAGTATGCAGCTTGTGAGCTCTGCTACAAGTGCTACATAAACAAGTCCAAGTTTAGTTCCTGTTGCTGCAGAGTTTGCTAGTATCAAAGACAGACAGGAAGTACTCATGAACTCAAGGTGTTTCCTAGCAACAAAAACCTAGTGATATAGCAAGGACCTCAGCTGTTTCCCCAGCAACAAAAAGCCCTGAACTCACTGTATCACACATACTGTTAAACACTAATGTTAAGGCCCAGCATCTCACAGGGCAAAAGCTGTGTTTGACAGACATCAGTCTAAACATATAAAGCAGAAACGGAGATGCTTGGTGTAACACAGAAACCGTTTCATCAGATAGTCTCTGTGCTCCCCACAGACAGTCACAATAAATGGCTGCCCCTCCCTGGGCCTGGTTCTGCTGGTGGTCTCTTCCTATTAAAGGAGTTCCTTCCCCCCCACAGTTACCATATGCTTACTCATAGAGAATCAGCTGATCACTTGGGTTCTCTCTCTAATATTCTTGGGTTCTTAGTTTACAGTATAAAGTCCTTTGAGATGACTGCTGTATACAGTTGTCTTCAGACGTACACAGTCATCCTGGGCATTAATCTCATGAAATTTTAAGTCTTTTAATGTTTTTTTTAAACTGTTCTTTTTCCAGAGTGGAATGACTGTGCAGCATACACATTTAATCACTTTAAAAAAACAAGAATTGGGTGCGCTAGTTTGAATTATTTTAGATTTTCTCTCATCCATACAGGCTCAAATATACTTAAATCTTTTAATGTGATCCTGAAGATTCAACAGTTTCTTTTAGCTTGTCAGGTCCAACACCTATTAACCTATTAACTTCTCATTAGAGGTCGTGATTGACTAAGCTAGTAGATTCTTTTTGCCAGCTACCTTTAAGCCTAGTCTTAAGACTAGGCTTAAAGGTAGCTCCACTAATATTTCACCGAATATTAGTGGAGCTGTATGTACATATTTGAGCCTGTGGATTAGAGAAAAACCAAAAACAAATTCAAACGTATGTACCCAATTGTTGTTTTTTTAAAGTCATTAAGGATATATGCTGTATAATCATTCTACCCTTGAAAAAGAGCAACTCAAAGAAATCATTAAAAGCCCCCAAATTATCAAGACCAGTGTGTGTAAACGTCTTCATTTAGAGCTGAGCGGACTCGAGCTGTGTCCTCTAACACACTGTCTGCACTGTATATGAAGAATGTCAGCTGATACACAGTCTTCAGTCTTGTGTAATATTATAATATTGTTAATAAAATGTATAATTAATAGTGTGTAATAAAACAGTTAACATGTGAGTAGTTTCGCAACATAATCCTGAGGTCTCCTTCTGCTTTCAGGCCTCTGAATCACCACAAATCCAGGCCCAGTGATTCAAACTGAATAAAAAGAGTGAAGTGAAACAGAACGGCCTCACTATGAGGACATCAAAGTGACTCTGCAGCGACTTACAAAAAGGAATAAAATTAACCATTATTCACAAGAACAACTGCGCTTTCCTAAGGATAACATCTCAGAGCTCGGGGTTATCTGTGCCAGCATGCTTTCTTAAATATTTCATACCAACTCAGGCTGGTCAACCTGCTGCAAACCAGAAGCCAGATGCTTCAAAATACACAGGAAGCAGGAGAGATAGTGGATCTCTGTCTTCTTTGAAACAAAAGCACAAAAAAATGGTTAAATATAATAATGCTCACCGCAGTTGTATTATCAAATGGGTTGTAAAGGTCCAGTGTGGCATATCCTGTGTTGCTGCTGTGTTGAGTCACTGCAGGGTCCTAGCAGACAGGACAAAGACAGAGTAATTCAGCATAAATAAATCCTCATTTTTTCATGTGCTCGCTGTTAATAAGAGCTACAAGTGGGCGAACACTGAGGAGGATCTGGCAGGCCCTGAAATAAGTCACATGAGCAACAACACGCCTGCTATTACACGGAGCCAACACCGGCCACTTTCATCCACCCACCCATCCATCCATCCATTACCCTGACGTTAGCTTCATGCCTAACATCTCTCACCTGGAAAGGGTTTTGGTCCTCCATCGGTTCTGGGAAGCTCGTGTATTTTGACATCTCACTAGCGGCTAGCTTGAAGAAGCCACCCCGTACTCGCTGATGTCAGCGCTGGAGCAAAAAAAGAGAAGAAAAAAAATCCCTGCGTTTGTTTCCGTTTCAAAAACGAAAGAACAGGCAGGGTGTGCTCGTTTTTAATCGATGTAAACTATCTCCCCGCCCCTCTGGCTCTCATCTCAACTGTCACGGCTCTGGGTTTCACACGGGTCGATGGGTGTATTCACCGGAGCTTTCTCTAATCCGGGGCCGGCGGTCAGTGTCCGGTTTGCGGCTGTGGGCCGAGCGAAGCCGTTAGTTTTTCTGGGAGGAAAAGGATCCGCGGTACAGGAAGTAAACAGCCGAAAGCTGGCCATGTGACTGCTGCTGCAGCGGAAACACGTGGGTTCTGTCGCGGCTGAGATAATCAGGTGTACACTGGATAGCGTATTATATTTGTTTATATTTAAGTGTACTGCTGTGTTTGGATAATGAGCGGTGGAACTCCTGCACAAAGAGTTGATCTTCAGTGGGCCAGACAAACTAAAGCTGTTTCCTAATGACCTACCCTTTTCGTTTATATCAAAGTGGTAATGTGTGGGGTAAGAGTGGCGGATGGGTTCAAAGTGGGGGTGGGATTACATCAGGGATCGACTCTGAGCCACTTGTTGTTTGTAGTGGTGATGGACAGGTTGGCTGATGAAGTCAGGCAGGAGTCTTTGTGGAGTATGATGTTTGCAGATGACAGTGCGATTTGAAGGCAGAGTAGGAAGCGGGTGGAAGAGAGGCTGGAAAAGGTGGAGGACAGAATACATACCTGGGATCATCCATCCAAAGTAATGGGCACTACATAAGACAGTTGCTTCTTGGTTTGGTCTCTTGCACTTAACATAATTTACACCTTCTCTTTTCTCATGCACTCTCTTACAGTGATTTTCTGACTGCATACACTATGATTAGTTTAGGTTCTTCTTTTATTTTGAAAAAAAAAATTTAAATGTGTTGTTAATTTAACACTTATTTGCATCTTCCTTTTTGTCATGGCTGTGCAGTCTGGTTAGTGATGTTGGTTAGACCTGGTCAGCCTGAAGTGAAGCCTGAAATTGGCTTTCAGTCAAATCCACTTAGGAATCAATCAAATGCCCGTTTACTCTATGCAGTGACACAATGGGCAGCTTTGTTAAAGTGACTGGCCCTAAATGGTAACTAATAATACTTTCTGGTACAGCACCCTATATAAAGGGGTTAAAGGTTGGATTATTTGCTTAATCTGACTTTTAAAAGAGTTAATGTTCTAAAAATCAGTAATAAAGAACATTGGACTTGCTCTATCTTAATAGAACTGGGGTTCATGTATACTGGTTTGACCTCTGACCCTGTGGTAATGAGCTGCATATTGTTTATTAACTTAATATAATTTAAAATAATTGTTAGCCATGTTTACTTTTCTTTAAAGTGGTAAAAACCTCTAAAAATATATTTTTGTGTCAAACACTCACAGGTAAGTCTTGTCAGTCTTTAGTATCTCACCCAGTTAGAAACCAACACCAGTAGCAAAGGTTTAATCATTAACCTACAATTGCACAATTTTGCTCTTTTACAGATTATTAATGTGCTTTATTGATATTCTCTTGCAGATTTTTACTAAGCATAAATATAATATAAAATCTCTATAATGCAAAAATATATAGAGTGTCATGCTCTGCAGTTTTGTGGTGTTTTTGAGTTTTGAAATCTTAAGTTTTTGTTTTCAGGTTTGGGCTGCTGCTTATTCTATGGTTTTGATTTATGTTTTCTATTAGATTTATCATTCTAATAAGAGCTATACATTCATCATATTAGTGGTTCATTTTTAGTTTGTGATCGTTCCGTTCCTTTTAAAGATGCTTTACCGTTCCAGTTTTGAATTCTTGTTTTTTTCAATTTTTTTCCAGCCAGCTTTGGAAGGTGTTTGCGTTTTGAATGTGGGCCCTTTTTTTTCTGGCCCACGTAGTTTTTTGGGTTTTTTCTTTAAAGCTATAGTAAAAATAAACACTTGCCTTTTGTTCACTGATTCAGAGGAGGCAGATGTGTTATTCCACAACAAAAGAGATCTGTCCAGGAACCGTGACACTTTGTTCCTGATTTTCTGTTTGCTTTGAACCGTTTGTATTTTGTGTGTGCACACGCTGGCCAATAAAGGCTCTCTTTTTGTTTACCTTGCTTGCCTGTGTATCTTACACTTTGCTCTTCTCCTCAGTGTTGATCACAGTGAGACCATTTGGAATGAGCTTAATTGAAATTTTGAGTTTAACAGCTAAAACCTAGAGACCATCAAAGGTAGAAGCACAGTTTTTATGCAGACTGGTCAAAAACATTTTGAAAAATGCCCGGTGATGGCTTCTGAGCCCCCTTTAAAATTATTAACCAAAATACTTCATCCATGAATCTTTCTGTGCTGTTATGAAATTTCAGCTGCATGCTAAAAATTGTGCAAAATAAACCCTTACATCAATGGCTCATCTCAGTCTCTGATACTATTTTTGCTAACCTGAACTTCTCCTTTGATGATAAAAAGGCAATTACCTGTTCCTCCATTAGATGTCACTCTTGCACACAGCTGATCTCAGCTGAATGTGATTCACAAGGCAGATTTAACCTCAGTTACCTTTTTTTAAAGAGCTGGGACAAAGAAAAACTTCTTACACATTTTTTTTTTGCTTTCTTCAGAGTTTCTTACAGGTCATACTCTGGCACAGGCTGACACTTGTGCTTCTCCTTTGATCCCAGCTCGTTTGCAGGATGCTTTAAAGCAAAACTTTAAAGTTTTGGGTTTTTTTTTTAACTTCTCACATATTACCCTGTTGTCAGGAGCAGAGAGGACCCTTAGCTCCACCAGTTTATCCACATTTCATGGCCTAATGAGTTTGGACAATCCAGCCTCGTCTCTTTTCATTATCTGCTCCTGCAAATCACGTTGGGGGTCACGTGGGAGAGGACAGTCATGGGGTTTCCTTACAGACACACAGGCTGTCTCACACACACATACAGCACACACTCTGATATAGTTACTGTACATTAGTGAGTTTTTATGAATATTTGTCTTCATGCATGAATAGGCATGCATTAATTACGACTAATTATTTAGCATATGTAAACTGAGCTATGTTAAGGAGGGCTCGGTGCATTTGGACCCTTCTTGCTCACACATTTTTTTCAGGGGGGTCATCAGCTATGCATCCATAATTTTGGGAATATTTCCATTAAGAAAGGGCCAGAAATTCCCCTTTGGGGGAATCACTGAAAAGAAATCCTCATTGACAACCTTAATAATGTCTATAACACATATATTATTAATATTGACTGGAACAGTTAATATGAATAATATATAATATAATATATAATTTAGTGCCATATTTACACTCTTCACAGGTTGCAGAATTATTAGCGGCAACTTCTGTAGCTTAACTGCTGCTCCTAAACCTACTCACAGGCTCTGCTTCATTTGTCTTTATGGTCACAGCTAGCAGCATCTGTGTTTGTCAGCTGACTTCTGTGACTCATCATTTCCTCTAATGGGTCTCGTCATGATTGGTCCAAATGGCCCCAGATCAAAAGCTGGATTCGGGTGCCTCCCAGTCCAAAACCACAGAATTCCTCAGCCAATCGAGCAATGCGAGACTCCATGACATCACTGCCTGAGGAATGAACTGGCATAAGAATTGTTTGGAAAGTGACCCAGCTAAGGAGGGACCAGTTTGGACTGCTCCTATGAGGCTTGCAACCATCAGTCAAAGGGGTCATTTAGGCAGACTTCTGGGCATGTTATGTGTGTGTGTGTTTGCGCAATGCCAGTTTTCTTGTTGAGCAAATAGCAGGGAACATTCCAGCCTCTCCTGAGTGCAGTTAAAGTGCTGCGGTTTTGTTGAGCACTTACACAATGCCGCGGGTTTCATTGAGGCCATTCAAAAGACACATTCTGGTTGTGAGACATAAAAGCACGTACATCATGGCTGAGGTTGTGTAAGCCATAAATACTTGGTCACACATAATACTTTCAGTGTTTTCAGTGTTTTTCAAGTACACATTTTTAGGTACTTTGCTTAAATACATCTAATTTATCTCCACTATGCTGTTGTACACTTGTAATCTTCTGCATTTCAGGCATTTTTGCTGGACTATCTTAACATGATAGCTATTATTATGCCGCAGGTTTGCCTTAAAAAAAAAAAAACGACTTTTATATTTAGGCTTATTTGAGGCTTATGCCTTCAGAACTGCCTTAATTCTTTGTGGCAAAGATTCCGCAGAGATTTTGGTCTGTACTGATATTTGCTGGCTGCACATCCATTATGTTAATCTCCTGTTCCACCGATTCTCAAAGGTGATCTGTCAGGACCTTCTTGCTGTGGTGCAACAGTGCTAACCACTGTGCCACCGTGCTGGCCTGCATCTAAACCAGGGGTGGGCAACTCCAGACCTCAAGGCCGGTGTCCTGCAAGTTTTAGATATCACCCTGGATCAACATACCTGAATGAAATGATTAATTCATTAGCAGGCCTCTGGAGAACTTCAAGACATGTTAAGGAGGTAATTTAGCCATTTAAATCAGCTGTGTTGGATCAAGGATACATCTAAAACCTGCTGGGACACAGGCCCTTGAGGCCCACCCCTGATCTAAATCAAGCTAAAGTGCTACTAAGAGGACCAAAGTGTGCCAAGAAAATATCCCCCGCACCATTATGCCACCGGCAGCCTGAAGTGTTCATATAAGGCTGGATGGATCAATGCACTGGTGTTGTTTACACCAAATTCTGACCCTACTAGTAGAAATCAAGATTCATCAGACCAACCAACAAATTTCTAATATTCTGTTATACAGTTCTGATGAGCCCATGTGAACTGTAGCCTTAGTTTCCTGTTTTTACTTGACAGGAGCAGCACCTGGTGTGGTCTTCTGCTGCTGCAGTCAGTCTGAATGGCGACGTGATTGTAACAAGTGGTTATTTGAGTTACTGTTGCCTTCCTAACACTCAAAGGAGTTTGGAAATCAACAAAATATTTTCTCCCCGAGAACTGGCGCTTACTGGATATTTTCTCTTTTTGCACCATTCTCTGTAAGCCCAAGTGATGGAAAATCCCAGCAGATCACCAGTTTCTGAAAAATTAAAACCAGCTTTTCCAGCACCAACAACCATGTCACGTTCAAAGTCACTTAAATTAGCTTTGTTCATCCAACCATATCTGCATCCCTACTAAATGCATATGAATTGAACTGCTGTCGTGTGATTGGCTGGCATTTGTGTTAACAAACAGTGAGTATACACACTATATTGTCAAAAGTATTCAAACATCTGCCTTCAAATCCATATGAACTTGAGTGACATCCCATTCTTAATTCTTGCTTCAGTGGTTTCGGTGCACCGTTTGCAGCTTCAGTCAGCCATCCAAATCTGATAAGCGGATGTTGAGGCACATAGTGCGCAGATGTCACCAACTTTCTCCAGACTCAATCGCTACAGTTCTCCAAACCTCATGTGGTTTTTGGATCAGCTCAAGAAGAGAGAGCTTCATGGAATGGGTTTCCATGGAGCTGCATCCAAGTCTTACATCATCAAGTGCAAAGCATTGTAGCACACCTACACTGGACTCTCGAGCAGTGGAGACGTGTTCTCTGGAGCGACGAATTACGCTTTCCCCTCAGTCAATCTGTTGGACAAGTCTGGGTTTAGTGATTGCCAGGAGAACAGTACATGTCTGACTGCTTTGTGCCTGGTGTAAAGTTTGGTAGAGGGGCGATTATAGTGCAGGGATGGTTTTTTTTTTAGAAGTGGGGCTTACCCCCTTAACTCCAGTGAAAGGAATTGGCCTGCACTGAGTGCTGACTCAGTCAACTCAAGAGAACACCTTTGGGATGAATTGGAGCCAAACCTTCTCATGAATGATCAGGATTGATCGAAAAGTCGAAAAATTCTTATGCACACTCAGTCATTTTGTTTTCAAAGCAGACTTGAAATATGACAGAAACCCCTCAGTTCAAAAAAGAGACAGGGGTAGTCCTAGCAGAGATAAAATGTAAGGTGCATGGCTGTACTTGAGTAAAAAGGTTTGATACTTTCTCCTCCAAATACACACACGTTTCCACTGAGGTTATTAATGACAGTCATCCTAAAGGAGGCCAAGTCCACCTGCTGCTTGCTCAGCAATGTGTATATAAACTGGGAAGCACTTCAGAGGGGTTCTTGTCTGCACACTGTTTGCAAACCTGGAAAAACCATCACTGCCTGTGAACCATAGCTGTTCTCTTCTCAGGAAGTCCCTGAGACCCCGGAGGTCCATTTTTCACAGCAAGGTGAGGCTCAGACTAAACCACGCTGCTGAGTTTTAGGTGAGCAAAGGGTAGACTTTCTTGTTCACTACTGGCTCTCGTTTTGTTCGCACCCCAATATGGTGACAAATTATATTTTAGAGAGGAAATAGCTGGAAGTGTCCCAGCACAACATAACAGGAAGTCGGTCAACACTTTGTAACTGGGCACAGAACCAGAGAGAAGAAAGCAATGGAGTTTTTAATGAGCATGCTCTGCATGTAGGCACAGCTGGAAAGCGGAGCATAGAGTGTATGAACTCCCCTGATGCTAACTAATGTTCTCATGGCCACCCTCTCCCTTTCCCCTCACTCATTTCATTTTCCTCTCCACTCCCTCTTTCCCCCTCGTCTTTGCCAAGTGTCTCTCAAAGCAGAGTTTATGAAATATGAATTGTCTTTGGGAGTTTTCAAACTAATCAAATGCATATTGTAGTGATGAAAGAGAGCACATAGAGGACAAGGGTTTGCAAATGGAAACAGCTTTTGGGGGAAAGGGTGTACAAATGGCAGACAGTAATGTAAAGTGATATGCAGACGGGAATAGGAGGTGCCGGGTGGGGACAACATAAAGAATGAGAGCTTGAAAAGAAACCAGATTTATATAAAACTGTTTATTAACATCTTTAAAAAAGATTTAGACACAGCTATAAAGCTTTATTTGTTTTTTAAAAAAGGAATGTAGTATGATACATAATGAATAAGTTTACTGTTATAAAAACAATACCAGCTGAAGCATTTTGAGCACTGTTTGACCTGACCAACACCGACTCTCTGAGAGGAAGAAGAAGAAGAAAAACAAGGCGAGTAAATGTAAACCATGCATGAGGCACAAAACAGAAGTATTGTATGACAGTCCTGGGGAAAAAAAAACAACTTCATTCTCTCTCATAAACTCTGGTGCAGACAACATCTCCAGCAGTCATTGTCTGAAAGAAAACAGCAACACAGACACAGATAAGACACAGTTCATGTTTTTCTTTTTTTAAAGCTGTTTAACAACCATTTAGTCAGCAAGAAAAAGATTGAGAACAGGTGTCCTGGAGCAGGATGTGTTTAAAGTCAGCTTATTTTGTCAACATTTCTTTTACCCAAAGGAAAAAACAGATTTTTAAAGGTAGTTACATGAAAGGGAAATCTTTGTTAGGACAGCAGCTGACAGTCTCATGATTACATCTCTGAAGAGGCTGAACTTTCCCAGTATATTCAACTTTAATGCTAAACCAACATCATAATGCATAAAAATTTTTAAAACATAAAACTGAGCACACAAAGGCAAGCTTCAATTGAATTCAATTTATACAGCACCAAATCACAAAACTCCAACGATCAGGTATGACCAAGCACTTGACGATAACGGGGAGGAAAAACTCCTTTTTAACAGGAAGAAACCTCCAGCAGAACCAGTCTTAGGGGGTGGTTAGGGTTGGGGGTGAAACAAACATCAGGGGACATCAGATTTCATTATGCTTTTTTACAAATTATGATATAATCCTTTTGACATAGCCCTTGTGTACTCCACACTGGAGCAAATTCCCTACTTTAAATGTATTTCACCTGTAGTTTTCACCTCCATTCAAGCACAGCCTGCTCTAACTGTAACTGGTCAACACCACTCTGAAATGGAAAACATTTCAGCAGACGTACACTAGAGTCTACAAAATTGTGGAACAATTTCAGAACAATATAATAATAAACTTTGAATATTTCATCATTGTAGTTTGTATTATTAAAAGATTCTGACAATCTGGAGAAATCACATGGCCTGTGGTCTTCAGGCAATCGGGGAGCATCACATTAGAAACAGACATGATTCTGTTATAAAAATCACTGCATGGGCTCAGGAACACTTCCAGAAATAACTGTCTGTGAACACAGTTCACTGTACCATCCACAAATGACAATTAAAGCCCTCTAATGCACAAACACAGGCATCTTTTCATTTAAACTGGACTCAGGCAAAGCGGAAGACCTTTCCTTAGTAAGTCGAACCGAAATTTGAAATTCTTTTTTGGAAAACATGGACACAACATCCTGCAGACTAAAGAGGAGAGGGACTTTTCTGGCTTGTTATCAGCACTCAGTTCAAAATTCTGCATCAGAGATGACATGGAGGCAAATGAGCGGGCTGTGAAATTGGCAGCTTGCATATCTGGAAAGGCAGCATCAGTGCTGAAAGGCTCATTCAGGTTTTGCAGCAACATATGCTCCCATCCAGCATTTCCAGGGAAGGCCTTGCATGTTTCAGCAAGACAATGTTTTTGTTATGAAATTCAAAATGAGCCAATATTTTTCTCCTTTTAGAGATTTGACATGTGTTCTTTGTCCTCTTGTGAATAAAACATGGGTTTTATGAATGTATTACTTCCTGGAAGCTGAAAATGAATTAAAATCTTACTTGGGGGTCCTAAAATATCTACACTGAGACTCAAATTGATAGCACTGTTCATTTTGTACTTATTGCACGTACCAGTACGAGCTCTCCATCATTGGTCAGCTCTCGGGTCCACGCTGTCTTCGGCCCATCGCCTTTCTGTAAAGTCTGTTCGCAGCTGATCTTTCTGTCTGTTTCCCACTTAGGAAAACTCTGCAGGGATTCACATGAGAAAACGTATCAATGCCTGAATTAAGTTATAGCAAAGTTCAGGTTTGGTCATAACCGGAGCTCAGTGTGCTGGTTGCTGCACGTCAAAATGTTTTCACGGCTTGTCCTTCATCACCCACTCGGTATGAAGATGAAAAACAGATCTCTTCGAGTTGCACTGAAATTATTTCCATATGTTTCTTTTGCACAGAGCTGGGGCTAGTTATGCTGTCCTTGGCCAAATCCCGGTATGCATGTACTAACATTGCACAGTTTTTGTGTTTTTTGGTTAATTTGAAGCAAAGAGACGTGTACCGTGCAGGGACGTCCATCCACCGTGGTCTCGCTGAAAGATTGACCCACGGTGAAGGAGACATTGGTGGTGCGGACGCTGGTGGATGTCTTGATGGACAGAGTCTCTTCCTGCTGGGTGATTTCCACTGCCGGGCTGGACGCCGCTGCCACTGCAATCTTCCTCAAGAACACGTTGACACCTGACCACAGACATGCAGACCAAATGTGAAACCAGAGCTGTGCAGTGCTGGTCTTTACAGTGGGGAATGAGTATAATCATAGCTGTGCGTGCCAGGCAAACTTTATCTGAAGGGCATGCATGTTTTACTCTGATTTCCCCACATTCTGCTAATTTTACAACGTCTTTATGGGACACAGTGCTGGGAAGTTTTATTGCATACCCTTCAACAAAATTAAATATTGTCTGATTCCTCCATAACAAAGGTTATGCACGAAATCATTTCTGGAAGCCTAAACATTTTCAAAACAGTCCGCGTTGTTGCATTGCCACACAGTAACCCAAGTCTGAAAAAATAAAGCAGGGAAATGTTCATTGTGATTCATTTCTTTCAAGTCTATACATGCAGGCTATAGTGAATGACGTAAAAAAAACAAGAGCATTAATCTCACAGACATATGGCAAGCTTCAGAAAATGGTTCCTGCTAATGAAGAGCACATGGGATTTCCTCTTAATAAGGCACAACATACAGAACCACTGGTATGAAACCACTTATTTCTGTTGTTAAAGGCACAGTTCACTGCAAAAATAAAAGTAATTCATTAGCCTGTCAAATGAAAAACAACCTGAAGTTTCTTCATCCTCACAGCCTGAGCCACTTTTCAAAGAAATCCGTTTGTAATCCTCAGCTTTTTTTGAGATTTGAGATAAGAGTCTGGTTTTCTAGAAAAAATATTTCTAATAATGATCACTGAAGATAAGAATCAGATAAGGTATGACGCATCGTGTGCATAGACAACTGGAAAAACTGTAGAAAATGAGTCCATCTGAATGTGTCTTGCAGTTTTGCGTCTCTCTTTTTGTTGTCATTTTTGAGTCTCTGTAGTCATTTTTGGGGTAGGTGTGAATGTTTCTCTTTGCAGTTCTTTGATGTACTTCTCAAAGAGCGATGGTAAATGGGCTGGTCCTTATACAGTTCTTTTTTTTACCTGACCATTCAAAGCACTTTATATCTATTATAGAGCTTTTTATTCAACCATTCGCTTTTTTCCGTCTTTCACACGCATTCATACTCTGATGAACCCATTGGAGAGCAACTTGGGGTTCGGTATTTTGCTCCAGGATACTTTGGAGACTGAAGCACGGATCAGACCACTAACCTTTCAGTCAGTAGATGACCCGCTCCACCTCCTGAGCTACAGCCACCCAAATATTAACAGAGTTATTCAAGTGAATATTGTCTCTCAATCTGAAATAGAAATATTTATACAGGCTTCTTATTTCATTGTGGTAATGTGTTATTCCTTCGCCTGAACACATCTGCTAAAGCTGGAAGGTTTCTCACCAGGTCCCATATGACACCACTTCTGATTTCTTTACACTGGGTTCAGTTTAAGATTTTGGTGATCACTGTGATCAGACGTATCTCTATATTAGGGAGCTTTTTCAACCAGAAAATCTTCCTGATGGTACCTGGTCCAGGATGAAGAGCAAAGAAAATTGTGATTTGGGGTTTTGGAGGGGGTCCTTTAGTCCTTAAACTGGATCTGCAGACACTGTTGATACCTTCAAGAAGACCCACCAGTGCAACCTCATTTTTATTTACTTGCATCAGTTTAAACTCCTCTAGTAGTTCCATCTATTATTTTGTATCGTTTTCTATGTTTCTATAAAACACTTTGTGACTTTTGTTCTGTAGAAATACAGCAAGAAAAGAAAAGGTTGAATGAATAGCACCATGGAAGTGTTGTGAGTAGGGATGTAAATTATTGTGAATGTAACCTTTTGCTGTGTGAGTTGGACTGGCTTCAGTGATTAAAAAAAAACACCCCAAAAATCTGATTCAGACCAGATTTGCTCATGCATAACAGAAGCAGCAGGCACTCAATCTCTCTCTCTCTCTCTCTCTCTCTCTCTCTCACACACACACACACACACACACACACACACACACACACACACACACACACACAGCCCTAGATTAAGCCAGAGAGGCCCCAGGCATTGTAGGAAAGTCAGTCTCAGACCTGGCAGTCTGCTGGGGCCCATGTCGAGGCTTAGTTCCGTTTACAGTGGCTCTAATTACAACCGCATGAGCAGGAGCTTGCCACAGATGAGCCTAGTCTCATCGTCCTCCATAGGATATTTGTCTTCACATTTTTAAGGGATGCCACCGGATGGCAGTCGCCTGACCTCTCACTCCTGTTTTCAGTAGAAAGCCTGTGTGGCTTAACAGAACCAATATTCCCAGGACCACATTAGCCACTATGCAGGAGCAAGCCAGTTTAGCCACATGCAGAGCCACTTCAGACCGCTTCGGCTCTCCAGCCGATTTCTGAGCCCAACGGATAATGCCAAAATGACTGACAGGACTTTTTTTTTTCTATCGAGATGCATCCCACCTCCTTCCTTTTTGTTTTACAGTTCATGATTAAAATCAGTGCAAAACATGCATGTTTAACGTTCCGCGTGTAAATAATTTTTTATACTTAAAAATAAGATGTTCCTCTTTTGTAATACATAAATACAGTTATTCTGCATTTTTTTCAAGAAAGCAAATTAAATGAGCTAATTGATGCGAAGGTCCAAATATAATAATTTTTTAAAATCCATTCACTCACCAAGCGCTCTCAAAAGTTCCTCGAAGTTTTCCGAAGACTTCATTTTCCATTTTCCAGAGAAATCGGTGACTTTATTCTCCATTTCTGTGCAAGCACTTGCAGAAATTAATATTATTGGATTATCAGCGGATTATAAACCTATTCTGGTCGCAGTCACTGTTTCTCTATATGTCTGTCCTCCCGCGTTCACCGGTTGGTAAAGTCGTCTCCTCTGCCTGCATCTGAGCCTCCATTCATTGGCTGACTGCTCGCCTGGATCTGATGCCGGTCCAGCCAATGCAGAAGCCAGTGGCAGGGAGGGACTTTCCCCCTCGCTCCCCGATTCCAAGTCTACCCTCCACCTCTGTCAGCATGGTGAAAGATTTGGATAAGAGCTGGAGAATTCACTTCCAGTAAGTCCTTTGATGTTGATGGGCTGCCAGCTCGGATATTAAATAGAAGCGTTAATTGTTTTTAAGATGGCACTATGTTACTCCCAGATATTTGACAAGAGCTCCTGATAATAAAAAAAAACATGGAATGAGGCTGAAACGTATTACTTATTAAGTTTAGGACTATTTAAGAAGCAAGGGTGTTTGGTTTTAAAGGGCTGGAATGTCAAATCAGATATCAGGTTAATGTGTTTAGCTCCAAAGCTGGGTTGGAAAGGCTGGTAATGAAAAAGGAAAAGATAAGACAGCCAGCTGGAGGCATCCATCCAGGAACATGCCATCGGCATTGCCACCCTGCAATTAAAACTTTAGAGCATGAGTGTCAAACTCATTTTAATCCAGCGTCCACATAGAGCCCAGTTTAAACTCAAGTGCATCGGACCAGCAAAAACAAGGCTCAATAGCCCATTAAAAATGTGTTTCCCTTTCTTTCAGCGCAAGAGCAGTGCAGGACTACATAAACAGAGAGGGTGGCCCGGTGTGCGTGTGATTAATGCAGACAAAATCTAAAGCAATAACTATCAAAGCAAAGCAAAAGAATGAACAGAATCAACCAACAAGGGAGGAAAGGAGATGCTGAAACATGCCCTGGACTGTTTTTGTGGCCAATAAGACTCATGTTTCACTGATAACTGGTTTATTTATGTGAATGAAAAAGCTTATATTTAATATACCCGATAAAACTTATATTATCATCTCACTCTGTCTTTATCTGAACTGGACAGGGGCTGATTACTATCTGCTCAGTGAATCACAGTTCAAATGCTCCTTTCCTTTGCATGCAAACCACAATTATAGTTGCTTTATACAAGAACACAATAAAAAAGGTCATTCACATTTAGAGACATTTGGTTTGTTGTGCATTAAATATATTGAGAGGAGGTCAGAAGAAGTTGTCCTGTGTCTTTGTGGATCTAAAGGAATCATATGATAGGGTGCCAAGAAGGGAACTGTGGTGCTGATGAGGAAGTGAGGAGTGGCAGAGAAATATGTGAGGGTGGTGCAGGACATGTATGAGGACAGTGAGACAGTGAGGAGGTGTGCAGCGTGAGTGACAGTTGGTTTCAAGGTGGGGGTGGGATTACATCAGGGATCGGCTCTGAGCCACTTTTGTTTGTGGTGGTGATGGACAGGCAGACAGACGAGGCCAGGAAGGAGTCTCCACAGACTATAATGTTCACAGACAACATTGTGATCGGTTGTGAGAGTAGACAGACGGAACAGTAAAGATGCAAAGAGGAGAGAGAGAGTGAAGGTGGATGAGTTTAAATGTCTGGGTTCAACAATCCAAACCAAACACAGTGTACAAGTGCGATGAAGAAGAGAGTGCATGGGAAAACAGACAAAATAATAATAATTTAAAAACAGGTTAAATTAATGTGATCGCAAGTTGGGCAATGCAATGACAGTAATCAGCAGAAATCAGCAGAAACTGATAAATAAACAATTTGAATATTCACATAAGTATCATCAGTGGGATGTGTGTGATCATAATGTGGATGAAACTTACTGGCAGAGTTTGTAGATGCAAACTTCCATTTTATGTTTCTCTCTCTCTCTCTCTCTCTCTCTCTCTCTCTCTCACACACACACACACACACACACACACACACACACACACACACACACACACACACACACACACACAGAGAGAGAGAGAGAGAGAGAGAGAGACTCAGTGCCAAGAAGGTTTCAGCAGCGCTGGATGAGACGGGATGCCTCTGGAAACACGATGCACTGCATTCACCCAACAAAAGGAGTCATGATGTTATCTGTGCAGGCTGTCTAAGCATTCCTCCCCGTGGCACCATGCAGATACAGTAGCCTATAGAGTTACAGAAACATGGGAGTTGACCTCATCTGCAATGTTATGTAGAGAAAAGGCAGATTAATTAGACCCACCTTACACACAGCAGCATTCACCGCTAGCTGACCTCAGACAGAGGACAACAGCAGAGCACAGGGGATGAGGAGAAAGAGAGGAGAATAGCCCTGATGAAAGAATAACACCGGACACTGCTCTCACTGCTGCTATGACAACAGATGTAACTCCATGAAGCTGTGATTCCCCTGAAAGCTATCTCCCTTTATACAGCCTCTAATGGCAGCAGTTTGGTTTCCTGCTCTAGAGAGACATGATTGTTTGTTTGTTTGATTTTCTCTCTCTGATTAATTCAGATTATTTTATTTGTATGTGTGTGTGTGTGTGGCTGTGTAGTTCCTGGGTGGAGGCTGTGAACCCCTGCACACATGACTGTGTGCATGGGTTCTATAACTAATCAGCATCCATCAATGCATATATACTCTGTCAACAACAACAACAACAACAATAATAATAATAATAATACATTTTTATTTATATAGCACCTCTCTAGACAGAGTCACAAAGTGCAGCACATAAGATAAGTCATAAAAAGGTAAAAACAGACAATATAAAACAGGCAAAAATTAACCAAAAGCAGATGAACTGAGTTTTGAATTGTTTATTAAAAACAACTATTGAGTCCACAGTTCTTAAGGTTTGGGGGAAAGAGTTCCACAGGCTAGGGGCCACAGTGGCAAAAGCTTAGTTCTCCTCTTAGTCTGTTTTATAGCAAGTAAGCCCTGATCAGATGACCTCAGGGACCTGCTAGGGACATCGGGCTGTAGCAGATCAGAGATGTAGGCTGGTGCCAGTCCATGCAAAGCTCTATAAGTCAAGACCAGGATCTTAAAATGGACTCTGAATTCAACAGGAAGCCAGTGTAGCTGAGATAGCAATGGTGTTACATATGAATACGTAGAGGATTTTGTCAAAAGCCTACCTGCAGCATTTTGCACAACCTGCAGACGATCCAGAGAACCTTTGCTTAGACACATAAACAGTGAGTTACAATAGTCCAAGCGTGAGGAAATAAATGGATGTATAACAATCTCCAGTTCAGAGTGAGATAAAATAGGGCTTAACAAACCAGAGAATTCTCATGCCCATCCAATGTAAGAGTCGAATCAAAAGTGACACCTAAATTCCTGATAGAGGATTTAACATAGACCGAGAGAGGACCATGGGCTTTCACTATCTGGGATAATAATCTGTCTGGAGCGCACATAAGGACTTCAGTTTTCCCCTCGTTGAGTTGGAGAAAATTTGCAGCCATCCAACGTTTGATAGAATCTAAGCAGTCATTCAGAAGCTGAAGCTTAGATAAATCCTGGGGCTTAAAAGAAATATCATCAGCATAACAGTGATAAGAAATCTCCTCAAAAGAGCCCATTATATGCTGGAAGGGGAGAAGATATATTAAAAACAATAAAGGCCCCAAAACCGAACCTTGAGGGAGACCATAAATAAGGGAGGTAGAGGATGACCTAAAATCGGAGACCACCACAGAATAGGATCGGTGATGTATGAGGAGAACCACTCAAAGGCAGTTCCAGATACACCCAGTGTTTTAGCCTTTCAAGGAGCATGCGGTGGTCAACAGTCTCAAAAGCTGACGTGAGGTCCAACATATGTAGAACAGAGCATTTTCCTGCATCATTACTCATCAAAATAACAAAATAACAAATATTAACAACAGCATGGAGTCAGAAGTTCATTGGATAAAAGATTAAATACCGTAGATAAAACTAAAGGGGTGTTGTTTTTACCTGTAGGAGGCAGAGCTGGAGACGTTGAAGTTTTTATTGAGACAGGCCAGGATACACAAGAATAAGTGCATCAGAAGGACAGCTCAGGTCAAGTGATTTTGAGACAAAGTTAGAGAGGTAAGGCTGAGATGGTTTGGACGTGCACAGGAGGGATAGCGGATATGTTTGCAAAGGTTGCTGAAGATGCTGCCAGGCAGGGGGGAAAGAGGAAGCCCACAAAGGAGATTCGGGGATAAAGTGAAGGAGGATGTGAAGATAGACAGAGGCAGATGACCATAAATACATTTTCACTTCAAGTTTTCACCTTTAAGAAATATTTCAAAATGATAAAAGGGTTTATGAAGCATACGTGTCTTTTAAAGTAAAGTAGAGTCTCGAACATAACTGAAAATTTAATTTTAGAATAAAATATCTGGGAGGAGAAAAAAAAAGGCAGAAAAGCCTTTACCACGGGAAAGATGCCATTTACTAAAACGGTTGAGTCAAACGCCCCCTAGTGTTTGTGTTTATGCGGCGCTTCTTGTGTCCGGAACCTTTTGTCGTTAGGCGTTTACAGCCGAACGAGAGTTGAGCAAGCACCGGTCTCATCATGGCGAGACACCTTCGATTCATTTCCCGGACGGTGATGGTCCAAAACGGGGATGTGGATGCCGCGTACAAGACTTTAAACAGGTCACTGCGAGGTTTTTGAATTTAACGTTGTTTGTCAGATGTGTTTGTTATCCGACCAGAGGCGCGCTAACGGCCCAGCCTAGCTTGTTGCTCAATGTCACAGAGCTGCGCCTGCGCAGTGGGGACAACACAGTTTACAGAATACGCTTTTTCTGAGGCTTTTTTTGTGTTTTAATTTTTAAGATAGATATACATGTAATCAAAAAGCGAAATTCACTACACGTTTAAATTGAAATTGATTAAAGTCTGCGTATTTTAAGCATATTAGCATCATTCGCGGTTTTTAAAGAGCATAACGTAAAAAAATTCGACTTAAAATTGCGCTAGAAAAAACAGTAATTTCACACATTTCGACAATTTTATTTAGCTCTGTTGTTTAGTTGTTACATTTGGATTTCAAAGTAAAAGCAGGGAGAATTCTAGTTTTTTTTTTCTCGGTGGGGGGTGGGGAGTTGGACGGGACCATGAATTAACTGTGTGACCCGTGAGAAAATCATAAAGGATAAATAAAGTGTTAAGGACTGATTTTAAAAGACATTAGCCATGATCTTCCAGCCTTTGTGCAGAGTCCTTTGCCCCGATACAGATGGTATTACAGTGCACAAGAGTCTGTATAGTGAACTGCTAAAAGACTGTACTGCATGGTAGTAGAAGAAGGTTTTAGATCTGAAAGTAACTTAAAAGTAGCAGTACTTCTCTGTAAAATGCGCTTTTCCAAATTAAAACACTACATGTAAAGTTCTAGGAGTAAAAGTACATATCTCAACATGGTGTGCAGTGTCCTCTTTAAAAATTGGAGAGGTTGCAGGCCTATAAACCTATCTACAGCAAATGGACAATATCTGAATATCTGTCATGTCCTTCATAAATTGAAAAAAATCCAGCAAAGACCTGACACAGAACTTGAGAGATCCTTCTGCCTTTTTTGCTGAGAAATGGTCAGCAAATCACTGCAACTATTCTCCATTTTACTAGCAAAATATATAAAGAAATGAGGGGTGGCCCAAGACTTTTGCACATTATTTTTGCATAGATTTTATGGCTCAAGATGATTAATTTTTAAATGTTTATTTGGATCCAAAAGCAGAGCACGCACAATTTTTTGAAGGACTAACATTTCAAGATCTATTTATTTTTGGTCCTCTCTGTTATTTGGACTATTTTAAATACATATTTAAAGGGTATATGTTGTCCTGTGGTCAGGAACAAGTTACAGTTTATCTTGGCATTACATCCCAGTTACAGTTTATCCTATGGCTGGGAGCCAGTTACGGTTTGTGCTGTGGTTAGGTGCAGTTCTGGCTACAGTTTACCTATGAATCCGTGCTTCAGTCTCATTAGAAGCTGACTGTGTTTGCATGCCCTCAGACTCTGAAAACGTAATGTTCTCTGTTGTACTTCTTACATTTTGACATTTTGTCTGGGTGAGTTACCGATTAGTCTAAAAAAAAAAAAGATGAATAAAAATGTAATGGTTTTAGCATATTAAGCACTTATAAGCAGAGGCTGACATCTAATAGGAACTGATGCACTTGGGACTACATTTGTGTCACTTTTACTGCTCTTTCTGTTTACTAAGTCTAATCTATTCACACGTTTTTTCTGTTTACTCCAGGATTCTGACTCAGGATGGCATTGTTGACACAGTGAAGCGCAAACGATACTACGAGAAGCCCTGCCGAGAACGACAGCGGAAGAACTTTGAGAACTGCAGGCGTATATACCACACGGAGATGGCCAGAAAAATTGCCTTTATCTCCAGGACAAACAGAGAAGATCCCTGGCTCGGCTGCTAGGGAGATGGCTCCTGTTGGAAAAGGAATGATGGACTGGATAAGACTGGGGAAGCAAAGCTGAAAGAAGCAAACAAGACCAACATAATGCTGCTGCCTGAGCCTGAAGGACCAGGCAAACGCAGACAAAAGTGGTGTTTATGTGGTCACATTGTAAACACAAAAAATGTGATTTAATTGTCTCCATTTTGAACATTTCTAATAAATTAGACACTTAGGACTTATCACAGTTGATCTTTTATTTGAATAACAAACTGGTGTATTCTGTAAACTCAGCTGTGTGTGTATTGGGTGATGTTTTTGCCCATATATGGCACTGGAAGTAGTTTAACGCGACCTCATTTTCTGAAGGAAACAATGCTGCGATGCTTTGGGTTTTTGTGTGTGTGTGTGTGTGTGAATGAGGTCTTGGCTCAGCAGCATCGTACTGTAAATTAATTCAAGGTCACTAATGCACAGTGTGGCGTTAATGTCCACCGACAATGTCGGCCACCTCCTGCAATGCTGCTTAAGCGAGGCGCGTCGGCCGCGCACGTCTGTCTCGGCTGTTTCCAGCAGGGGGCTTTGATGTGTGCACTTGCTCTCTCCTCACTTACACAGGGAAAGTTAAACATTTTCACCACGCTTACTTGTCTCCGAGGTTACCAGGTCATGTTTATATCCTGTCCTCTGTCTTCAGGCAGTGGGTGGCATTGTAAGGACTGAGGGGAGAGCTCTGACAGATGACCTGTGTATATTTCACACTGTAAAAGGTTGACTATCCTCACAACATAACTGTTTTTAAAGGATACGCTAATTTGTATGACTAGTGGATCTAACAGTAGTGAAAAGTGTTTTGGTTCTAATCCTCGCAGTAGTTACAAATTTCCCCTCAAAAGCAGAAAAACATTTAACTGTTATGGAGGGTTAACTGGAACTACTTTTTGTTCCCATGGAACTGTCCTGTGGATTATCCACAGCCACAGTTTGTTACTGGTGATTTTGTTAAACAATGCTGCGAGTTTTAACTCCATGCTGGCAGAGTAATGTGTAAAACATGGCCAAATTAAAATAGTGAGTGTCTGCATAGCTACAAACATATATACTACTTGGGCCACCCTACAGGAGCTGTTTAGTCATGAAAACCATGCCATGAAGTTCCCGGCGTGCAGCTTTGGGCTGATGTTATTGTCAGGGGAGATTTGGAGTAAACCGGGGTATTTGGTCACAAGTACACTCCTTTGAAAACGACATTAGTGAATAACTGACGTTATTTGTCCCAGGAATGATAAAAGGAAGAATCATATCTAACCTTGGTTCTTTTGATTGCACTGTAAGATCAGAGTAGGCCTGCTGCTCCACACTGAATGGAGCCATCTGCAAAGGTGGTTATATTGATATGTTACCACCTTTTTAACCACCTCTGCTGCTTCAAAATTCCCACCAGTCGGCAACTGCAGGACTAGGTCAAACATTGGATCAGGGGTTTTCTTTCACAGGATGTTTACAAGATCCGAAGGAATACCTGGACCTGCTCCAAGTTAAACCAGTAGGCCTCGCCACACATCTCCTCCATACCCGCTTCACACCCTGGAGGACGGGGCTGTGGCCCCCCCACACTCCCTAGCAGATCATTACATGGAGAAACCTTTGGAATGCAAGCATGCTGATCCACACAGGTATGCACACATGGGTATTCACAGACGCGGACTAAAGCTTTCTTGGCTGCTGCCTCAAAGCACACTGTGCGCTGTCTATCTTGCGTGCTGCACAATATCGTTTATTACTTAGTAAATACTGATATCTATGACTAGCTAGTTTATTGTGATGGTGCTTTGTTTTCTCTATTATTATGTTGCTCTTTGTTGTTTGCTGTCTCCTCTGTTTGTTTTTGTTTGTTTGTTTTTTGTTTTTTGTTTTTCTCCATACAGGTGACCCAGGAGTTTTTTTTTTTCTTCTCTCTTCCCCCCCCTTCTCACCGTCTCTTCTCCCCTTTGGTTTTCTTTCTTTCTCTCCCCCTCTCCCTCTCATTCATTCCCCCTGTCCTATTTATTAAAAAAAAAAAAAAAAAAAAAAAAAAATGACAAAGGATGAACTGAAGCTCTGCCATCACGTAATGTCGCATACTGCTGTTTCTGATGTCATTTAGAAAAAAACAAAAAAAAACAAAAAGGCCTCGCCACACCTCTCGGGAATCCCTGGGTTAGGCTAAGGGTTTGGGAGGTATCATGTTTGGTTATTACAAAGATTGCCAAACAAACACGCTTGTGTGTATTTGGGCACGTATAACTACGCACAGGCAGCAGTCACTGCTTGGGGAACATTGGTAATAGATAACAAGGCTCAATCAAAATAAGAGAAAAGCTCTTCCAACAACATTTGAGGTGGATCAGATGGGGTACAGGCAGTATTAAGTAATAGGTGATTGGTCCATAGTTCAGTTTTTATTTTAAGGTTTAATCTGTGGCTTTCTTTATGATGTAGACTGTGCATCCAGCAGACTTGGTAAAGTAATATCATCGAGACAGGCGCAAACACTTTTGTTGGCTTGCACCCAACATAAACACACTGCCAGCTTCCTTTCCACTCATAAGTATCGACTGCACAGAGGACATGTCAACACTTAGAATAATATATGTTGCCACCCATGGCTTCTAATTTGAACCAGCAGCCAACAGTGACACTTAAGAAGTCTGATTGTAGTGCAGCTCATGTCAAATACTTTTATAGCCCCATATACATAAGCTTTAAAGAAAACATGCCTGGCCAAAGCTATTAGAACATTCATGCATATGTTGAACATCTGCATCCTTGATTCAATTATAATTCTTCAGTTGTCTGCATATACTGCTGCTGGCAGTAGGCTCCCCTGTTTACACGGTTTCTTTATCAGTTGATGGCTGGTGCTGTTTGCATGGTTACAGTACCTGTGTCGCAATCAAAAAGTCTGGAACTAAGTGTACCTGTGCAAACTTTAGGAACATGAATCAAGCCAGTGTGACAAGAGCGATACCGACAATGTGCCATAAAAAGAGCATTACTGATCTGATGATTTGTATAAAGAACCTGCACGCACTGCCTGGGAACTGCGCTCTCATTGGTCCAGGTTAAATTACGTAATTTAAGCATTCTGTTCACAATGGCACTGCATCACTTTTGTTTGAACGGTATAATAAAAGATTTCGAACTCTATTCGACTCCCTCCACCACACCCAGAGTTGTGGCAGTGCTGAATCTGGCTTGTGCCATGCTTTCTATGTCACTCTCTTTTTTTCACTAATGTTATTCACCTGTTCCCCGTGTTGTACCGAAATCATCATAAACATTTGTTTTTGTCTGTAAAAGCTATTTTAATCAACTAAACCCACCTACACTTGCAGGTTAACAGCCCTCTTTTTGCATGTGACACAAGTGATTCACTCCTCAAGCATATATCTTATTACATAATTATGTAAGCCTGCCTTCCAATGGGCTCTCTCTCTCTCTCTCCCTCTGTGGCTTTAATAGGCCTATGTTGCCACATCTTCTTATCTTGTCCAGCTTGTTGACATGAACTTAATAATAAATAAAATTATTGTTTCTAGAGTTTATTTTAATAAAGGTTATATTAGATTGCACTGTAATCTGAAGCCAAAATTATGTTGTTGCTTCAATAGACCTTTATCGCATGCTTATTTAAATCTAAATCTCCCAATTAGTGGTTTGGTTTGTTGTTGTATGCATGGAAGATGTTCAGGTGTTATCTTGGCAGGTGACCCCAGAAAGCAAGTTATCAACGCAAGACTGACACAAAATCCCTTTAAATAATATTAATCTTCTTCGGAAAGACCCTGCTGTGAACTGTGCATGTCTCTCTCTCTCTATCTCTCTGATTAATGATGTTAATCAAGTGACGTGGGTGTCTTGGTCCATCACATGCAAGCCTATTGGAGAGCTTCAGTTAAGTAACATGACGAATTTGGAAGAATGTGGAGAGAATATGGAGGGGGAAGGGGGGGGGGGGGTGCAGCCCCCACTGAAAAAGGGGGGCTGTGTGTACGTGTATGTGCGCGCGGGGACCAGCAGCGTGGTCTGTTATTACTCGTTGGCTCTATAATGTGACTCAATCTGCATATCAACATTTTAGATGCCAGTTGCCTCGTGCTGTTCCTCTCGCTCTGCATCCACACCTACCACACGTGCGGCCGTTGAAGGATCGGAGGGATCCAAACTCTTATACCAACCAACCGACGTTGTGCGTCCCGCCGATTGGCCAAGCCTCTCGGCCAAAGGGAAAAGAGCAGCTCTGGGCTCAGCCAATCGCGGCTCCGTACACGCTCCAGCACGTGTAGAGGCCGTTGCTCTTGTTGGGTAGTTCGCGTGCGGGTAGGAGAGCTCCCAATGTAAGTGAAACGCCACGAGCGGAGGTAGCAGAAACGAGGAGGGACTGGCTAAGAGGAGTTACAGCTGTTCTCACAAGTAGAGCCGTTAGTTTTTGTGGAAGTCCCCTCTGTGAGCTTTGATTTATTTTTTTTAAACTAGTTCAAATAGCGCTAGCTGTCCTTTTTTAAGAGTCCAACTCTCCTCCGTCCAAAAGGTAAGAAGCTCCGTCCTTTTCCTACACTTTAACGTTTTTTAGGGAAAGGTGGCGCCTCACTTATTATATAAAGCCTGCGTTTTATTTTTACCTCAGATAGACTAAACAGTAACTTTTTACATTTACACCTTTACATAGCGAATTTCCAGTTAGCTGGTTGACCACGGGTATTATTACAGAATGAAAACGGTATTAATACTGCTTTTATGCTTTTTCTTAAAGACATTTTCAGCTAACAATCACTCAGTTTGTGGGATACGGTTTTCTAGACTATTCCCAGTTATCGCAAACATGTTATAACTGGTATATAAGATGATTATTGCGTTTTACCAGCTTATCAGCTGCAGACGTACACACATGTGTGTCCTTACATAAATCAGATTCCCATATGTCTCCAGTTTTAACCATTAAAATTAAATACGTAATATCCAGCCTTAAGAGGCAGTGATTAAAAAAATCTAGTGCAGATATAAACAAACTAAGCTCAAGGCAACTAACATTTGCAGCAACACGTGCTATAACAAACTTTATGTAACAGGCTTTTGCGAAAATTTAAGGGGGCTCGTGCGATTGAACTGCGCGTTTTTTAAAGTGAATAACTGCGATTGCGTCGGTCGGAGGGCCTTCGTGTTCTTCCAGGGTCATAATCTATCAGAGTTGATTGTTATTGGCTCTGTCCTCATCTGGATTTTATTGCGGTTGCTGAAAATTTGCGAAGACGTAACTCACTGTTCTTGGCAACAAGTGCACTTCTAATAGATATTGCATAAAAGTGATGAAATCATCGTGCTGCAGCATTGCAGTCACATGAGGGCTGATAAGTGTTTTATAGTAACATATGGATAGGATTTTCATTTAATGACTGTATTACTCAATCAAATACGCAGCTATTATAACTAAGGCGCCTTGTATTTTTTTCATGTTAATGTTACAAGTGATCTTCTATTTTATGTGCATTTAAAACATTTTGGTGCCCACCAAACAAATCTAGGTCTTTGGCCAAAGTAAAAACATTAAGACTGTGATAAAATATTGTTTGAATAGCAGTAAAATGCAAAGTTTTCTATTAAGTAACAATAAAAAGACTCTTTGCCTGGCTCTTAACTGTATGCTGAAGGGCAGGTATGTTAAGGATAACTAAGAGACATAAAATTCAGAGATGTATCCCCAGAAGCATCAAAACTGATCATTTGTTTAAGGTAATATGACCTCCTGAATCACCAGTTAACTAATATTCATGTTTTTGGAGTGTGGGAGGATGCCAGAGTACCCATAGGGAGAACATGCAAAAAGCCTGGATTCAAACCCTGGATCTTCTTGCTGTGCTACTGATTACTTTACTTTTATTCATAATCTTGATTTAAAAGAATTTCCTCAATACTGTCTCCACAGATGAATTCATTAGGTATTTCCTCCAAATGGCCATCTTATGACTCGCTACCCTCCACTCCAAGCTTTCTGCTCAGTGAGACTGAGCAGACTGAAGATGAGGCTGAAACCTTCTCAGAGGGAGAGGGGGACAGTGGGATTGGAAAGTTGCCTTCCGCCGATGAAGGAATCTCACTTTCTGGAAGCTACATTAGTTTACCTCCTCATACCAATCAGCTGCGTTTGAGATCTCAGTGTGACCGGTCTGAAAAGTGCTCTGACATGACTAAACCTCCAGGCTCTGCCCCTTCTCCTGAAGACCACACATTATCGTCATCAGTGACACCAGGGGACATCGCTTTCGCTCAGAAGGTGAGCACTTCTCTTTTGGAATCTTTAGGTCTTATTTTAGTAAACAGAAGTTTTTAGCTGTGTTAACTTTTAGTAAATAGCAGATTTTAGTTATATTAACAGTCTTTATTATTGCCTTTAACATTACAGTGTGCAGATTTGCACAGGTTTATCCATCCTCTCCTCGAGCTGCTTCATGGTTTAAAGACTGGCCGATTTGACCGAGGTATGTGTCTGACCATTATCCTAAATGATCTTCATTATTTATTGCATCCAATCTGGTAGTTATATCCAGGTACCTGCTTGTGTTTTTGATAGGCTTAACCAGTTTCCAGCAGAGTGTTGCTATGGACAGGTTGCAGAGGATTCTTGGAATCCTACAGAAACCTGAAATGGGGTAAGTCCACCAAAAATGATACCTAATGCTCACCTGGTTGAGCAGCTGATCGAAATGTCAAAGGTTATAGTCCTTACTGCTCCTACCCTCTCTCCACATTATCCTGTTTAATAAAGTTAAAATGCCTTTCACAATAACTTTATTAAAAAGAAAACCTAATATTAATAGCAGTGTTAACAGCATGAACAGTGTTATCATTGTCCCTATTACCCCACAGGGTAATTGTACAATTCTTTTGTTTCTGCAGTGAGAAATATCTTCAGAATCTGCTGCAAATAGAGATGCTGCTCAAAATGTGGTTCCCTCGGGAGGCGTTTACATCCACAAACACACCAAACAAGACCACCACACCCAGAGTCGCAGCACGCTGGAGCCAAAATCAGCTCCACATCCCAGTAAAGGTGAGCTTCCTCCTGGTGTCACCATATCTGTGACAGTGTTGTTTAATGTAATAGTATTATTTTAAGGAATGAAGGAGAAAAAAAGCAAATTAATGTACATTTAAAAATGATTAGAAAGCATCTTAGTATTTAGTAGAGTATTCTGTCTCCCCAAGGTCAACCTCATCTGCTTTATTGTCCTTTTTTGGCTCAAAGATCTTAATTCTCTTCCAAGATGGCCTTGATGTGTTGTTATTTTTGGTTCTGCTCTCCCATTGCAGAAGAGAAAACTGAGCTGGCCAGACTCTACCCAGGCTGGCAAAGTCCCAGCCAAGCACGGAAAACACGGGAGCTGCCATGCTGCCTTTTCACTAGACACCATTTCCACGTGTTGGCGCGGATCCCGTATAGAACAGAAAACTCCAGAGGAAGAAGCAGACGAAGCAGCTGGGTACAGCTGTAGCTCTGAACACGAGTTTACACACAGGACTGGCACTTTAAGCAGGCCGTCATATTTATGTAGCAGGAGAGCACATGACAATCGGAAGCACCCTGAGAGTTCTCCGCCCTCCTCCTCATGTGGCAGCTCAGCTACACAAGACAGCTCGGTGTCTTCAAGCAACATCATTACTATAAGTGACTCACCTTAGCTGGACTTAGCTGACCTCGCTATCACATGGAGGTGCCTCAGCATGCCAGCGAGACTGAAAGCAGAGGGCGGACTCGATTACATAAGAATAAAGTTGGGCGTGGAGCCAGTCTGTGATGCTTATAAGGAACATTAAACCAGGAGGAGGAGAACTGTACAGAGATGGTCATTAACCCCTAACTATCCAGTGTTGGGTTTTTAATGACACCAGAGTTATTTCAAAGTGTTTGTCTGAATGGATTTTTGTATACATTGACCTTTAAGTTAAAAAATGTTGAAAATACTTTTACATGTGTTAAAACAGTCTGTGCTGTGCTTTGTACGTTTTCATATCATCGAACGCAGCTCTAAGCAGTAGCAGTACAGGATTTCATGCCATTGATGAAAAATGTGTTTGTAGCAGGAAAAAAACGAGTCAGTTGAATATAAAATACTTTATGAAGCGACGATTGGTTCCACGGCTGCTTACATTTTTTTTGCATTTGCACTATTTTCCCAGCTCACAAATTGATTACAAATATACCTCATTATTGAACTCAGATGACTCGAAATTTTATTTAGGAAAGTTTAAAAAGTATTTTTTCCAGCTGTCTGATTGTAGCATACAGTAGAATAAAGGCGTGAAGCCGCTGCCAAAATGTGCCAAATTAAACCATGATGCATTATCATATCACAAGCAGCTTACTCTAGTGTCGCAGCACTTAACGTACGCTCTTTGTTTTTTTATCTGCACTTATTAAGAACAGATGTAGTCCCACACAGAACATGACTGACTAGTAATCACTGAGCCGAGTTAGAAACCAAAGAAGCTCGGTCTTTCAGTTGGTTTTTATTCTGTAAGCTAGCTGTAGATAGGTGGACTTGAAATATTTTATTACACTTGACCTTGGGCATGGGGTCACTTTTTCCTTATTAGGTGATTAAACAGGAATAATATAATATTTAATCCTGTGTGACTTTGAATTGATGCAGCTGCACTTTTGGATGACAATGAGGAAATGTTACACACTAAAGGGTTTGTGATGTTATTTATGAAAGCAGTACTTGAAAACCTTAATTCCCTTCAGCAGACTTGGTGTGTGTTACGCCTGGGATGAGCGCTTTACAGGTTTTTGTAGGGGAAAGGGTGGGGGAGGAGGACATGTCATTTGATTGCAGTTGAGCAAATCTAGCTTATTATTCATACAAAAAAGCTCCAAATGCATTGTGTCATCATGAGGGCAAAAAACATCCCTTTGTGCCCTGTTTTAAATGGATTTGTAACCCTGGAAGTGCTTTTCTATTGAGTCATTATTAAGAAATATCAGGGGGAATACGATAAACAAAACACTTTCCATTCCATATCTATTAAATACCTTAATATTTTTTTGTACCACCATATTTTATAATCAGGTATCATTCATGTTGAATGACGTTTCATCTCTGGTGGGATCTTTTTGTTTTGGGTTGTTTTTTTTTTTTAACCAGTGAGCCTTATTTTATCACATAAAGCTTGCCTGACATTAAATCATACGAGAAAAAGTCATACGAAAAGTGTACTGTTTTAACCAACGATGGTAACGTCATTTTGCCACATATGCCACTGAAAAGTGAATGTTTCTCAGGCTTTGTCCTTACTTGTGTATGAATTTTCCTATTTAAAGCAGAAATTGGAAGCACAAGGCGGAGAACAATAGTGCAGCGGTGTGTTGTGTTAGTCTGTTAAGATGTAGCATCCTGGAGTACATTTTTTGTTGTGCTGGGTTACACTTTTTATTTGTGATAAAGGAGTTAAGAAAAAAAATCAGATTTTACAGTTTGATGTCTTTAATTTTCACTTGTTTTAGAAAATTTATTTCTTATAATGAAATTATTGCTGGTGATTTCTTGATAAGTACAGAATGACACGAATCAGCAAAATCAGCATTTTTCTGCATTGATGTTTAAGTTTTCGGCTTTCCAGCCACTAAATCTACCCCGTAAATATTTTTATAAGGCTCCTTTATTATTCCATGGGTTAGATAAGTACAGTTTTACTTGTATAGCATCAATTTAGAGCATATTATTGGAAGGTGAACACACTACATCATTGGGGTTAGGGTAACCGGTCATGGCACATTCAGGCTGCATTGAAAAGGAAAAAACAAGGGTGCAGATAGGCCACGAGTAACACAGCAAATAACAAGGTGGGGCCAGTAACTGCAGGTCAGGAACATGCTTCTCCAAAGCAGGAGATCCCACCAGAAAGACACAGGGAAGAGAGAGAGAGGAGAAAGCACAAAAGTGGTATTTTCGATGTGTGGGTTATATAAAGGCATTTTTATTCTTGTATTATTCTTGGTTCAGGGTCACCCGATCCAGCAGCAGGCCCAATTGTGAGCTTGGTAAAAAAGGAAAGTTTCTCTTCGCAGCAAAGTATTTTTTCTGACCAGAACACCTCATACACTACGAACTTATTTACTCTGCATTCTTTAAATGGTACAAAAACAACATTTGGCTTCACACTGGTATGAACTAAAAATCTGCTGTAGATTTCTCAACATTTTTTTGAGGACACACTGCACAACATCCTGAGAAATTCTAAGTTTTAATGGCTAATTTGGAAATCACCTCATTGGTGTATAAGTATTAATTTTTGGCATTTTATACTGACTCAACTAACAAATTGGAAATAAATTGTGTGCTTTTGTTGGCAGGTTGTTTTAAATTGTATGTTATGTGTAGGGCCACATTTTTGCTCCAATAATTCATAGGTCAGTGTTGGCTTAACAAAAGAAAATATTCATCTGTAAATGGTTAGCTGCAAGGACTCAACTGAAAATAAGTGAAAAAACAAGCAACTTTGAAAGACCTTCGGAAAGCCTGAAGAACTATTGCAGAAGACTACCAAAATAACAAGAAAGTCTGGTTCCTTGGAAGCAAAACATGTAGAAATGAGAGGTGACTCAGGACTTTTGCACAGCACTGTATTCGTTTTTAAATATTAAAACAGAATTAAAACTCCTCTGCCACAACAAACAGTAAACAGTGCACTTGCTCTACCAATAACGCGCAGCTGGTGTCGCTAACAAAAAACAAAGAAGAAGAGAAAAGTCACCTTCCGTGACACTGGGTGGCGCCATAATCGAGTAGTGTTTGCGGAAGTGTTCTTCATCACCCCACCAACAACGAGTAAACAGATCCACAGGATGCCGCGAGGCGCTGAGTTTTAGTCCTTCAATGTGAAACGATATGACTGTTTAGCCGCGATAAGGAAGCTCACCGTGAATAATTTGTACACACACAGGGATTGGGACACGGGTTAGCAACCGGAGCAGGCTGAGAGGCTTCTGAGTGCAAAGATGCCTGTGCTGCGTTAAGCTAGCATGCTAAGCTAAGTGCTAGCCTTCCCCAACAAACTCGTCCGGACATGGCAGCGGGAGCCGGAGCCGCTACCAGCGGCTCTCTGGAGTCCACTTTGGACAGAAAGTTACAAAATGTGACCAACACCATGGACTCGATTCAAGGACTGTCAGCGTGGTGCATCGACAACAAGAAGTACCACAGTGTGATAGTGCGACACTGGATCAAGTGCTTGAAGAAATGTAAGTAGCCCTACTGCCTGCACCTTTGAACTCGTTTGAGCTCAACGATCGCAATGGTTGCAATGAGATGTTTGTGCTTATACATATTTTAAATATAGTTTTTATTCCTGCTGTTTGACGAATCATACCTTTATCCGGGCGCGTTAAGGTCTTTGTCCTATTTGCCTTAGGTTGAAATGCCGGGAAACGGTGGAGTTTAAAACTGGCGCTCCTTTGACAGCAGGGACATTCAAGCTGTCATCCATGTGCACACTATAGCCTGCGTTTACCCGCGTAGTCTACAAATAGTTTATAAACTAATGTGCAGAGTAGTGAACCTGTCAAATTTACAGTTCTGACAGTGCTACAAGAGGTCAGCCTGTGCCAGCTTTACAGGCTACAACGGGAAATTCAAGATTTAACAGCCTACCAGATCACTACATGTTATGAGACTGGAAAGACAGTTTTGTTACCAAACTGTATGACTGAACTATTTGTAGTCAGCTCATGGGGAACAGTGACGTTTTGGATGGGGCGGGACACCAATGTCCATCTATAATATATAGACCAGCGATGTCATACTCTTTTTTTTTTTTTTACATCGAGAGCCACATACGGCTTACTTTGATTGTAATTGGGACAGATGAGTGAAACCCTCCTTTCTGTCAATGTAAACAAATTTAAATAAACATTAAATAATGAGATATCTTAATATATTAAAAAGTGCAATTTCAACAGTTCATCTAATTTGGTCTACACGTTAAGAAATGTTGCTCTAGTAAACCTGCCAGTATGATTCTTTGTGCTTACATTGTAAGAAATTAATATGTAAAATTACAGCAAAAGTTCTGGTAACTCATTGCCCAGACTGTCCGATAATTATAAAACAGGAAGTTTTTCTTAATTCGCAGTAAACTTTCTGTTTCTCTTTCTTTTTCTTACCTTGGACCGGGTGTATAAACAAACAAACAGAATTTTCTTTTGTTGATAGTGAAAAAAACAGGAATTTCTGTGTCATTTAATTTTTTGTCCTTTACATATTACACTGTTGTAGTATGAATGGCCAAGGAGAAGGTCTTTCTCAGTAGGAAATGCTGTAAAAGTGGGTCGTATTGGAGTCCTTGGCAGGTCAAATTTGTCCCCCGGTGCCTTTTGCTTGAAAACCCTGATGTAGACAAAATATATTCTGTTACCGTAAACCTGCGCTGGGCAGTTAATTTATCCATGGGGCCACAATTGGGGTCTTTTTGATTTTTTGGGGTCTAAAAATCTACTTTCACCAGAAACAGTGTATAAAGAAATAAAAAGTAACAATAAGCAGAATGAGTTCAGTGTACAGGTGCGGCCTTCCACAGCAGTTTTAGTTCCTCGTGTGGCCCGCTGGAGTAAACTAATGTTACTGAGTACACAAACTCACTTTAAGTATTGGAGTTGTCACCGACACTTTGATTATTTACATGTTTGTTTGGAAATTTGTCAAACTGCACCAGGTTCTCAGTGGGGCTCTATTATTTTATTTTATAATAAATCAGTCAGTACTTTGTGTTATTGCCAAGGTATTAGGAGATGCTTTTGCAGCCTTGATCACACATCTAGCTTTCTAGTAACTGTAATTAAGACACAGCTCCCACCAGTCTTACACTAAGAAGACAAATCTTATATCGTAAATCTTAATCCTTGCTAGGACCAATCCTTTTGCCTTATACATTTTTTCACTTGGGTAGTGTCATCGCTATGTATCAAATGTTCCCCTGTACAATCCATGCTTCAGGCAGCATCTGCTTAAGTGGAGCTCCTAACGGTTGAATCTACATTTTCAAGCCTTCACTGTGAGATTATATCAACAAAAGTACAATGTGCGTATTTTATTTGTGTAATTGGATTATGTTTGTGATTTAGATTCAGCTCACATTTTATGAATAATCAGTGCAGAAGTAGTTTAAACAGGTTCACAAACTTTTTCTTGCAGACGTGAGAATAGTGGTCTGTTTCTGATTCTCTGCAGAGCAGGTGAATAAATCTCATGCACAGCCCTTGAATAGTTTTCGAGTAATTTATTTTGACTTGCAGCTTAAGGATCATTCATATTGTTGGAATTGTCCAGTAATTTAAGACAAAGGCCATTGCTATTGAGACCTTTATACCTACTGTTCATTAATTTGTACTCTAGTGAGGTTTTAGCATTTGCTTTCAATTTAAAGTTCATCACTGTCTTTTGCTGATGAAGACAGCAAGGTATGTTCAGCGTGGAGCCTTATTAACAGCAGAGTTGTGGTTCTCCCTCTGTGATTGCAGTATAGTGTTATCCTCTTTTAGACATTGTCTCCATTTTGTCATTAAAGATATGACTGTTTCATTATATCTGACACCTGAGTTTTCCATTTATGCAGTTTAAAGCCTGTTAGGGATTTTTCAGAGGCTTAGTGGTGTACCGTGAAGACAGATGTTTTAAACATCTGAATAACACTTAATAAATACATTTAAAAACATAGCATTTAAATGTATTAACTGGAAGCTACCAAAGCTTTCTGGATGAACTTGAGAACGAAAATAAGAAAGAAATTGTTAAATGTGCGGATTAATATATCAGATTTGTTACAGTAATTTGATTATTAATTTAATAGAAAGTATATCAAGCTTTTTGCCATTGCTGGCTCTCCTTTTTCTGTTTTGTACTGTTGTAAATTAAATCTAACCTTGTGTTCATCAGATAAAACAAGTGGACATTTTTGTCTCTATAGTGTCATATCTGGGGGGGGGGGGGGGGGAGGGGTGTGTTTTGTTTTTTTTGTTTTTTTTTTACTATTTTGGAAAAGTCCTGAACCAGTGATGCCAAACTCATTTTACATTGACCATCACATACAGCCCGCTTTGTTCTTAGGTGGGTTGGTGGAGTGAAACTTTAACTACACGTTTATTCCCTGAGATATCTTAATATTAGATAAATAATGCAATTTCAACAGCATATCGTTTTTTTCCTACATGATAAATGTAGGAAAACACAAGCACCAGAAAACATTCTGGTAGCTCACTTTCCAGACTCTCCTGTGTTTATAAAACAAAGTGTTTGTTAATTGATGAAGATTTTGTTTCCTTTTTAATAGAAATGTCAATATTAGACAGTGAGACAGGAACTTCTGTTTCTGTCATTTAACAGACAGTGTCTTTCTATTGCGGGGCTTCCTCTGGTTTTGTATATATTCCTATTGCTTGTTATGCATTTCTGTTGTCTTACTATTTATATTTTAGTCCTGCACAGTTGGTATGGAGCACCCATGTACACGTGCAATGACAATAAAAGACTAACCTAATTGTTTATCTATTACTTAACTACTTTGGCGTGGTATTAATGGCTGCGGGACATCTTTATCAGCAGAAAAAGCTGTCAAACCTGTGAAAATATAGTTAAAAGGTCAAAAACATATGCCCTTTGTTGTATTTTCCAAAGCTGGGGGTCAGATTAGGTCAGATTGGCACCTTTGTCAGGCTGATTCAGGCCCCCGAGCCTTATGTTTGCCACCTCTGTCCTAAACAAAACAACAGGGGTGCCCATATGGAAAAGAAATAGAAAAAACTTATAAAAGACTTGCATAAGATGTGGCCTACTTCATATAGTAAATCATATAAGGCTTATATGATTTACTCATGAAAGTGGCCACTTTCTCATTACTTTCATATATTGTTTTAGTAAGTATCCAAAACATACAAGTTTCATTTATATAATTTTTCAAGGGATCTTATATCTGTTTTCACTCTTGTATGCTTTTCATACAAATTTCACACAAGACAGATACAAACTTTATAAGATTTATATATATCTTTTCCATATGGGTGGGGTCGAACTTACTTAATACTACTACTGCACTAAGGTATTTTTAATATACCTACATCTTACTAACTGCACCCTAATTGTAAGTAGTATTAAGTCAGTGCACCAGATTGGCTGGAGATAAGCTGGAAAACATTAACATTGTCCAACAGAAATGTCTTGATTTAAAAAAAAAAAAAAAAAAAAAAAAAAGATCCCAGATCTTATGTTTAAACAAAAATAGTAAAACCACAGATCACTGTACAGAGTTAGGGACAGTAATTAAAAACCAGTTCCAGTGAAGAATCCATACCAAAATTTCCGGTTTGTCAAAGTTGTATCAGTTCCTCTTCCTGATAAGAGGAATATTTTTTCTTTCACTTTGCAGAGCAATGGTGTCAAGCATGGCAGTGGAGCTTCTGCACACCCACTTTCAAGTCTTTCTTACACATAAGCTGAGGAAAAAACATGTAAAATCAGATTGTAGATGCCCTTCATCTCTTAGAGCACATAAAAGACGTGTTCTCACTAATGGAAATGCTGTATTCGGTTTAGGCTGCCCAAGAACAGGAGGGATCTTAAACGTAAAAACGTTTTAAAACAGTCGTGTTGATGTTGAAAAACACACAAACATGGATCAGGTCAGTAAAAGAATCAATAATGAATCTGACCTATAAGCAGAATCGATAATGGCTTTGGAATCAATGAAGTTGTATCAATATCCATCACCAGATGGGGTTCACTGACCTTTTGGTGATGTCTTTTGCAGTAATTTCTTCAGCTTCTGCTGGCTGTGTGTGTGTGTGTGTGTGTGTGTGTGTGTGTGTGTGTGTGTGTGTGTGTGTGTGTGTGTGTGTGTGTGTGTGTGTGTGTGTGAGAGACAGAAAGAGAATAAAAATGTAAAATACACTACTGTTTGGAAAGCTTGATTCAACTGGAGACGTTCTTCATTGGGTGAGGGGTGGTGGTTAGCAGTGCTGCCCGTCAGCAAGAGGTCCTGCGTTCAAATCCATCATCTTGTTACGTCTTTCTGTTTAGAGTTTGCATGCTCTTCTGTTGTCTGCGTGGGTCCTCTCTGGATACTCTGACCTCCTCCTACAAACATGCAGTTAGTGGGTTTTGTGAGTTGTAGTGAGGTGTGTTTGAATAGTTCTGTCTCTGTGTGTTAGGCCTGCAGCGAGGTGGACTCGTGTCCAGGATGTATCCCGCCTCTTGACCTATGGCAGCTAGGATAGGCTCCTTTTGATAATGCCTGCACTGCTGTGCATGTGTTGCACATGCGTTGAACGGGCCGCTTTGTAATTTAATATACAAGAGGCTGACTAGTCAGTCACTAGTCTAAAAATTTAGAAAATCAGCTGATTCCAGATCACTGTATCTCTAGTTAAAACATAGACTGTATGTAAAAGATGACTAGCCACTGTGATGTCACCGATTTTGAAGCCTCGAGCTGATTGTTTCCACCTTTTAATGAAGGTATTCATAGATGGCTGTCTTTGGCTCTCGCTTGCCTGTTTCGCTGTTAATCTTGGTCGCAGTGATTTTACAGTTACCTGAAACGGTGTTTGACTTTGGAGAATTTAGAGTGATCTCTGAGCATATTACAATTTTGTTCTTCTAACGTGATCACACTCGCGGATCTCAGTGCTGCAGGAGAAATTTCAAAGTAAACTGTTTTGTAGTGTTTGGGGTTTGTGTTTAGTGTTCAAACCCTCAGCATAATAAGGAAAACAACAGCCTTTTGCTTTTCTACTCGTGATGAGTAAGAAGCGTGGCTTTCATCTGTCATCTAGACAATTAGAGAATTAATAGAGACTTGATTATTTAAAGCAAAATTATTTACTTACAGAGAATTGAAATTAGTTGCATTGCAGACTTATTTTGCATCTGGATGTTGGTTATTTTATCAAGCACTGATTAAACTATTGCCCAGGAGATATTATGAGCTGATATCATATCATAAATATAAAAAAAACTGCAAATAAAAATGACACATGGTGTGTATAAACCATAAAACAGGCATTTTTAAAACTCCTTGTTTAGGTCATAAAATGTGAACAAAGATTGTGTAAATGATTTCACGTCATGTTTAACAGTTAGCTGTTGATTAAATATTCTTGGTAGCTGTTGACTGCATGCTATCTTTTCTGTGTTGTTTATGAATCTGATTTATCACTTCAGACTTAATCACACATGTCTATAATGGATTTTTGTCATTTATTCAGTTTAACTGGGCATTAAGTAAAAATGTTGACCTTTTTATAAAGTACAAAAATTATAAATTGATAATAAATTAAGCAGTATGTTGGACCACTACTGATTTTGACCTATATTTAATAAAATAGGTGAAAGAGAGCTGAGCTGCTTCTCCGGCTCAACTGGTTTCAAGTCAGATTTTTTCATATGCACATTTAAAAATGGGACACATGCTGTGCAGCAACAAAAACAGTAAAAACGATGAAAGATTTAAGGGAATGAACAGCCGCAGATAAAAGCACCATAATTAGAAGCAGTCTGGTTCAAACAAGCTAACATCAGCGCCTCTGTTTCAAGGTTCTTTATTTGTCACATGCATAGTTATACAAGTATAACACACAGTGAAATGTAGCCCTGTTTCCTCCAACAGCTGATGCCTCACATAGGCTCAACCTGCTATACCTCGCCAATGACGTCATCCAGAACTGTAAAAGGAAAAATGCCATCGTTTACCGAACGGCATTCGCCGAGGTGCTTCTAGACGCCTTCCAGCTGGTTAAGTAAGTGCTTTGTAGTAAGTGCTCCACTGGTGCAATGTTTCTTTCTGCTGCTCTCTACCTTTCAGTGTTTCTTGTCCATCATTCCTCTCATTTGTTTCATTTGGACTCACATAAATCCAGCAGCCATCATTATAGTTTTTATCATCTCCCCTCTCTGTAGCTGTGAAGGTGACTCGAAGGTGATAAAATCAGCAGAGAGGATACTGTCCATCTGGGAGGAGAGAGGTGTGTATTCGGGGACTCTCATTGCCGACCTTAAGAACGCCCTGATCAAAGAGGAGTCCCCTCCTGTCACTCCTGTGGAGCAAAAAAGTAAGTTTGCTTATTATTTTTATAATTTTTAATTTTATTAGACGCACCATCTTAACATGAAACTTGTCGTTACCAGTCGTGGCACCTTGTACAGTTAATTGTATTTTAATTGCAGTTACAGTTTTGGCTGTCAGTGATTATGAAAACACAATTTATTTAATTTTTAATTTAATTGGCTTTAAGACAAGTTTCTTATTTATTAGGTTTAATACATCCATAGTTTTCCCAGAGTTTAGGAATAATTCCGTTAAATAATGTTGCATTTCATTCTGTTGTGTAGATTTCTGGGTGTTTGTAGTTAATTTTGCTGTTTGAGTTTATGGGCTTTTTATTTATTTTAAAGCTCCAGCCGAGTCTAAAGCTGATCTACGATCCAAGGTCGTTGCTGAATTTGTGGTAAGTGTGATGTTAGAGTTTAAAGCTCCTCACTAAACTCCAGCTGTGCCGTTTTACAAGCACGGTTGTTATCGTCTTGTCTTTGACTCAAACACTGTGATCAGACTTTGTTGCGCTTATGATATGACTGACTGCTCCCTCTGCTTTAGCCGCAGGCACTCATAGACCAGCTGGCCAAGTACAAGAGATCTGTGGAGGAGGTCGACCTCAGAGAGAAACAGCTGGCAGCTATGAGGGTTGACATCTTCAGTTCTGATGCCCTCAAGAAACTCAAAGGTATTTTATTCTTTTTGCTGCTATACAGCCTAACCTGGAGCGATAGGAAGGATGGGTTATGACTTTGACGATTTCCTCACATTACTGCTTGGTTCTTGCAGATAAGGCAGGAGGAAAGAAGTTCTCCAAGGACTTTGAGGAAGGAAGCGCACAGCTACAGGAGTTCGTGAAGTTCTTTGATAAACAAAACAAAATCCTACCTCAACTCATGGAGGCACTCACCAACGCAGATATCTTCTATGAGATGCAGTACAAGGAAGTGAAGATTGTAGCTAACGTAAGTGAAAGATGTTTATTTTTAATTTGTATTTTTGTTGTTGTTGTTGTTCTAAAGCATGAAGAAATTCAGTTACCTGTAGGTTTATTACCCAGCTTGTGTTGGGCATTTTGGTACATTATGTTTTAGACTCTTATGTTGCTAGCTGTAGATAAACCTTATGCCTCTCTATCTTGCTGTTTGAATTTGCGTGAAGTCTGTATTAAAACTGGCTAATAGACTTAACATTTACATTTTCATGTATTTAAACTCCGTTGCTTCTCCTCTCAAGGCCTACCAAACATTTGCTAACCGGGTGTCCCACCTCAAGCGTAAGCTGGACACCTTGAAGTCCACCTTGCCCGACCTGGACGAGTCACCCATCCCCTCTCCCTCGGCAGACGCTCCATCTCCAACAGGCTCAGAGTCTCCTTTCCACGGTCTGGAAATGGCCCACCCCGATCCAGACCTCGATGGTTCTGCAATGGACGATGATGCAGAGCCCCCAGCCCCGAGCCCTCTGTCCTCCCCGGGGGGGTCTCCCAGAGACACAGAGGCTCTCGGTGAGAATGACAATCGCGAGGTGGAGGACATGGAGCTGTCTGAGGACGAAATGGAGAGTGGGGGCATCATAGGTAAGGAGGGAGTAATGTTTTGGGATTTCAAGCCTCTGCAATGCTTTTTAAGTGCTTTGTGGTTTTTATATTGGTCTTCAGTACTTTACTAAAAAGAATGAAATGACAAACACAGGAGAGATGGGCAAGCACCGTAATGACACAAAAGTTCTCAAGCATTGCATGATAATCATTGTTTCAACTTTTGCAGTAGCATCTTTTGAACCTGCTGTCGGTAGTAGTTAATACAGATGTTGCATGGTGTCATCTAACTAGTTCAAATGTTCCGAGTTTTAATTTTAAAAGCAGTCTTTTTACATATTTCGTTTGTTTTGAGATAAGCTGGCTTGTTAAAGTTTTTCCTGGAGGAAAAAAAGGGCCTTTTGGATTTGACTGCGTTCGAAATAAGAAAGGTGATGAGTCTGTGTTACCTTATTTGACAGAAGTTTGACAGTTTTCTTCTCATTTCTGACCATTTAATGAAGACAAAATGTCTGTTATACACAATCTGATGAGACTCCATGGAAGAAACAGCATCTGCGCAGTAGCTGATGTGCACATTCTTAAATTGACCTGCATGTTAAAATAGGAATATTCTTCCTCAATGTAGTTTGAGTTCTAGCGTGTGCCCAGCCCACCGCCATCACATATCACAGAGTATGCATTTACTTAGATGGATGCATTGTGATCACAGGTGAAACCATCGCCTGCTGTGGACATCTGGTAAAGCTCTGCATCAAAGATAAATCAGGCTTTACAAATCACACCTGTTATTTAGAGGAATTCATTAATCCTGAAGCATCCAAGCAGTTTTAGTGGCTACGCTGACCAAATGGAGTCATTTCAAAACTGGAGCCAGATGTGGCAGAGTTGAAGTTTTCGTTGCGAGTGACTAGGGTTAGAAATTGGTACGTCAGAGAGAGACGGCACAGGTCGAGGAAATTGGAGACAAAGTTAGAGAAGCAAGGCTAAGGATGCTGAATATGGAATAGCACAAAGGAGGTTCATGGATGTAGTGAATGAGGACATGGAGAAAGTCGGGATGACAGTATAAGCTGGTAGGGATAGGATGGTATAGAAGTAAATAATTAGCTTTGGTTACCGCTAAAGAGAAAATGTTCTAATGTAATTATCCATCTTGAGCTAATTTTGAGCATCAGGTCTCTGCAAAAGCAAATCTCAGTACCCTACATCTCTAGGAAACATTTTTAATATTAAAACACTTGTCAATATACAGCTAGAGTCATAAATATATTTTCTGTTCTCTTTTTTGCACCGCATTCCTTCCTGCAACCATTATTTGAGTAACTTTTGAGAAATTTGCCCTGGAAATCAGGTGACAGCGACAAAATTAGTCACAAAAACCAAATGTAGAGGAACTGCACTTAGCTGCACCATTACATTGGCCCTCACTCACTGTTATCGCTGCCATATTTTCTTTCCTCAGTTGAAGAGCGGACAGAACCCGTTCTCCACCCAGAGGTGCCCGCACCGATGCCTGCAAAAAGCGTGCCATTAGTAGCGACAGAGCAGCCCACCATCGCACAGATCGCGCCTCCCATTGCCGCTCCAGCGGCCACTCTGGAAAGTGTGGACATGAATAAAATTGGCTCCATCCTCAACAGCTTAAGCTCAGTCGTGAAGAACACAGGTGAGTAGCGAGGGCCTTTTTGTGACATGCACATAGATGATTTCTTTCAGTTCTTTCAAAATAAAATAAAATCTTCCACGTGCCGTCATTAAGCGTGTCTCGACTTCTGCTGTGGAAAAACCAACTGGGTTTGCAATGTGTTTGGAGCGTTAATATCTTTGCAGTGTCATTAATTTTTAATGTAGAGATAAACAAAAAGATCCTGAGAGCATATGTGAGTATGTACTTAAGCTGCATATATGTTTTCAGTGTCTTTAGATTGCATAGATTTAACAGAGTATTTAAGTTAATCCAGTAGGTTTGTCAAATGTCAAAGTTAGTTTGTTTTAAATATGCCTCATAATGCATAAATCTATGAATGAACATTTGGCCTTCACAGATCTGTTAACTGTCTAATAAAAAGTTAGTATATGGTGGGTTACTCTGTGAGTGAGTGTAGCTTTGTTTTTTGCAGCGCCCTTAGTGGAGACTCCTCCTGCAGCTGCCCCCGCTGTCTCCTCAGTTAAGAGCACGCCTGCTCTTCCTGTGGCAGCACAGGACCCCAGTTCACTGGTTAGTATCCTCTCCAAGGTAGAAGTGAGTCCTGCAGACCTCCTCAGTGCTCTGTCCAAAGTCCAGGGTCAAAGCAGCCTCGAAGGTGAGAGTCAACCTTTACTTAAAGTATTCAAAGAAATGTTGATTTATAGCAGCACCCTTGCTTATCTTTCTTCTATCTTCCTTGTGCCCCTTAGGCATCACCTCTGTTGTGGGCAGCTCAGCTGACTCCTCCAGTACAGGCAAGATTACTGCCTCTCCTTCATCCACAGTTTCATCAGCGGTACCCTCTCAGAGCTTGCCTCACTCCTTTGGCACATCTGTGCTTCCCCTATCCAAATCTACTGCAAGGCAGAGCTCAAGCACCCAAGCATCCCCCCAGAATTCCAACCCTGCCTCTGCCCTGGTTCAGGCTCTTCATAGAGACATGGATTTGACAACAGATCCTGAACCACCCTCTACAAGTTTAGAGTCTAAAATACACAGCTTCTTGCAGGGAAACCCTGCTTTTAGTGCATTTGACTTGGTTTTTTCAACAAACCCAGCTCTCGGAAGCAATAATCATAGTCCGGTTACTTGCACAGACACCCAGGATGGGACACCTGTGCGGGACGAGGGGGGAGGCACGCCTACTCAGGATGAGATTATGGACAAGCCAATGGTGGTTCCATTTGCTCCCAAGTTAAGTCAGTCATCTGTTGAATCTGCAATAATGGCTCCTGTTGCATACCAGAATAGCACACAGCCGAACCCCAACAATCCTCAACAGCCTGCTCACCTGCAGCCAGGTGTGGCTCAGAATGGGCAGATCTACCAGGCGTACCCGTTTGGCAAACAGGAGATCTCTGAACATGGGATTACTGCCCCGGTTGGACATTACCAGCAGATTTCTGCACAGACAGGAGGGCCAGTGCCTGGAGAAAGAGCCCCAGGCAGTGCCGGTAACACACAGACTGCTGACAGCTTTCATGGGCCTAGTGAAAGGAGTTGGTACGGTGACACTTACCCAGAGGGGAGCTCTCAGCAGCCCAGGGGCTATAATATGCCTGGAGGGGCTCAAGAAAACAAGACATCCGGACGTTATCCATACCAAGCTGAGCAAACTCGTGAACCTCAAGAGCTGCTCTCCCAGCAGGGGGGCACCCCATTGCATGGTTTCTTTAAAAGCAATCTTCCTCCTGTCCCAAGGTTACCTCCCCCTCCTCGCGGTTTTGAGGTTTCCGTTTCATCGGCCAGCAATTCGATGATTCCTCCGGAGCAGCAGCCGATTCCCGGCACAGACTCTGGGGACGTGCTCGGGGCCAGAACTGAGAGTGTCATCAGTGGGATGGTGGTCCATGATCATCAACACAAATCCCTGTATCATCCTGATGAACATCTGTATGACACTGACCAGCATCGGCCACATCACCCTGAGGATTTACATCACCAGTCAGATGACCGGCATTACCAGGGGGACCTCGAGCGGCACCACGACGAACTCCTCCAGCACGAGCCCCCTTATTTCCAAGACAATCCTTATCACGGCCCAGATGACCCGTATTACAGACCAGGCAGCCCTCCACACCACTATCCCCGAGTTCGAGGCCGCCTCACTCCTCCACTCTCAAACTCAGAGGAGCCTTACTACGCCCACGACTACCCACATCACAGCCCCCCTGCTCCGCAATACCCCCCTAGGAGACCACCGCCTCATCACGAAATCCGTCATCCCGGTCTACGACCTCCGCATCGACCTCCTCACCCTGCACATCACCCACACCCCAGAGGACCTCCTCGCCCCCCATTTCCTCGATTTCAAGGTCCTGACCCGAGGTTTAGAGGCAAACGTCCAGGTCTAAGACCAGGAGGCCCAATGTTCCCCCCTAAGAGACCCTTTATGCCCCCACGGTACTGACTGAGCATGTAGCCCTGAGACTGCTCACAGTCAAAAGTCTTGGAGGTCATAAAAGCCTCTTAAAAACTGAAATGGAGACTGCAGGTGGATGAATGTGCAGTTATTGCACTGGGGTGGGCACGATGTGGCAAAGCTGAGCTGAAGAAGAATTAATTCAGCAGCTTCCAGAAGAAAAAAAACTTTAAATGCAGAAGGAAAAAAGGGTGTGTGGAAGACTGAGGAGAGCCAACACCAAGAGACATAAAGAACACGGTGCCTCTGAGAGGGTTGCTGAGCTGAAGAGCGAAGACAGAAGATTAAAGAAGATAAGAGGTGGATATATATACATATATATATATATAAAATTCACTTTTTGTATCATTTCCTCCAATATGAAGCACTACGTTAAATGTAAGCGTGTCAGAGTGCGTGCATGGTACGTGTGTGTGCATGCAGTCCAGTCTAAACCAACTAGACACAGATAGTTCCACACCTTTTTTGAAAGACAGTTATTTTTGCTAAGACGGTGAGAAAAGAGTGTAGTTGGTGCAGTGTTTCTGCTCTTATTTAGTTTTTCAGTGAGCAGTTTTGACTGCTTCAGTCCCGTATCAGCAGGATCCCATTAGCGTTTGAAAAATCGTTAATTTCAACTTGTCTTTGGGTATGACAAACAGAGTGTATGCTATGGAATTTCTGTTTCTTCTACAGTGCACATTAGCATATTTGGCGGAATTATTTCTCATTGTTCCAGCTCCAAATGTTCTGTGTTTTGTCTTTTTGTTTTTTGTGAAGCATTGCTTTTCCCCACCTATGCGCAAGATCCCTTCGGCGATAATTTTTACGTCCCGTTTAGGAAGGCGACACAAGTCTAGTCAAAGGGGGGGGGGGGGGGGGATTTTTTTTCCAGCCTCCAACACCGACACAGAAGAAGTGCATTTCTGGAAGGAGGATGAAGACAGTCGGCTTCACTTTCGTTTATTTGTACTGACCAATAAAAATCTGAGTTTGAAAAAAGTGTCGTTTATTTATTTATTCTTTTTTTTTTTTTTTTATCATCTCTGATCCCTGACCTGTTGCATCACTGCCTTTACTTCTGCATCACATTTAAAAGCACCTAAGCCAGGACCTCTAATTATTCACACAGAAATTATAACGCCACTGGGCCCATTACTCATGAACACGACTGCAGGTAACACTAAAGAGTGTTGTGGGGTTTCTTTTTTTTCTTTTTCTTTTTAAGCTATGGTTCATAATTTAAGGATTAAATCTATAATACTGTTTGGGAAATGTGTTCATCAATGTATCAGCATCCCATTAGGTTTAAAATACGTTGCTGCATCAGACCAGATAAAAGTGATATTAGAAGAAAAAGCTCCGTTTACTACATTTATTACATTTATAGGGATAGACATTTCTAAAGAAAAACATCTTAACTTGATAAGTCAGATTTTTGCTCTGAGTTACTTTTTTATTACATAAGTTTTTTGGTATTTAAGATAAATACGGTTAAAGAAGTAGTGTCCACACTGATTGTGTGTACCTCTGTGTGCATAGGTTACTTAGTTTAATCGAATCACATTTGCTCTGCTTTGTTGGGCAGATGCCCGAAAAGTTGCCTAGTAACAAGAATAAATTTGCAAAAGATTAGTTTGGCTGAGATCCAAAATAAAGTAGAGGCGGTTTTACGCGTAACTTGGATCCTTAAAGCAGTTAAAGGTCTGTTAGGTGTCTCCATGTGAGGCTGCCGTGCAGGGAGCATTAATGCAGTCAGTTTGGCTTAATTTGAAATGAACACGTTTTCAGTAAGGGTCTCTTGACTCCGCAAATATTCTCTTTAATTGAAGAGGTCCAGATCGATTTGGTGCCAAACACACACACACAGCCTCAGCGTGAGAATCACTCTAAAAGACAAAAGTGGTGATCAGTTGGATTGATTAGGCAGTTATAATCAAGTACCGAAAGACCCACTTCCCTTAATTCATTTGCAGTTTCTTAGTGCGGTCATTAAATTATTGCATTAAATCAAGTATGAGAAGTTAAAAAAAGACATTATTCTTGGGACTGTTATTTCTAAGTGCGTAAGCGGCAAATAATACAGCTTAATTTTTTTCCTTTTAAAAGTGTCGATGTGAATGGGCTCCTAACTCTGATAAATCCGTGCAGTTAAACCTGCGCTTAATTTAGGTCTACTTTAATTAGCACGGAGGTCGTTTAGGGAAATGAGTTTCGATTTTAGCAATAAATCGTTCCCTTCGCGCACACAAACACGAAAACAAAAAAAGCGGTGTTAGATGAAAACAATTGGAGGGAACAAATAGAAAAACAAGTGCTCCCATTCGACATCTTTATTGGTCAGAAGTTAGTTTTTAATCTGCGGAGTTTACTTGGAAATTAAACATAGTCACAGGTGAGCCGGCCGTCGCCAGATGTCAGCACATCTTCCCAGAGTCACTTTGTTAGAGAGGGGAGGGGTAGCCTATAGCATGAAAAATTCAATAAATAACTAAATTATTCAGCATTTATCAGCCTTCATATCGGGGACGTGCGTAAATGTGTCAGGTCACCTTAGTGTACGCATTTTTCTTTGTGTTTACATAAAGGAAGAAGTGAGTGAACGTTACCTACACACACGCACCTCCTTCCCCCTGAATTTTTTTGAACTCATCCCCCGTTTCTCATCCCCTCCCCTCCTCGCTCCTGTTTTCATCCTCAGGGATCCAGAGCCACACTTTGATGTGTCTGATGTGATGGAAACCTTTCCCCCACATGTTAACTGATGAAGATGGTGGCGGCTCCTCTCTTTGAATCCTGCACCGCTCGCAGTGATGGCTCTTCACGGCCTGTTATGAACGCTGTGCACCGGTAAGGCTTTCAGTTTAATAGCTACATCAGAAACTAAGTGCCACCAGCAGGAAATCAAAACAATCAATACAGAGTGGGGGGAAAATAAAATGTTGAAAATGGTTCTATTTGTTCTCCGACCCTGTGTGTGTGTGTCTGGGTGTGTTTGTGAGTGAGGAAACACAGGAAACGAGGACCGCTGGACATAGAGGACCATGTGAGTACAACCAGGATTATTAATAACCTTATGAATAATTACAGCTATTTTATTGCCTTCTCTTTACATTGCTTTAAACAAATCTGTGCTTTTCATGCTTCCAACCTGTACAGATACCCATTAAATGCATGTTTTTGTGGAATAAATGATCATTGTGCAAAT